>NC_083407.1:8350920-8602610 GCF_020745735.1 Hemiscyllium ocellatum | reverse complement strand
AATACACCCCACCACAATACACCCCACCTCCAATACAGTACTGAACCCCCCCGTACCCAATACACCCCACCCCCAATACAGTACTGTACCCCCCAATACACCCCCCACCCCAATACACCCCCACCCACAATACACCCCACCCCCAATACACCCCACCCCCAATACAGTACTGTACCCCCACCCCCAATATACCCCCACCCCCAATATACCCCCCACCCCCAATACCCCTACCACCAATACAGTACTGTACCGCCCCACCCCGAATAAACCCCCCACCCCCAATACAGTACTGTACCCCCCACCCCCAATACACCTCCCACCCCCAATACAGTACTGTACCCTCCACCCCCAATACACCCCCCACCCCCAATACAGTACTGTACCCCCCAGCCCCAATACACCCCCCCACCCCCAATACAGTACTGTACCCCCCCAGCCCCAATACACCCCCCACCCCCAATACAGTACTGTACCCCCCCCACCCCAATACACCCCCCACCCCCAATACAGTACTGTACCCCCCTCCCCAATACACCCCCCACCCCCAATACAGTACTGTACCCCCCCACCACCAATACACCCCCCACCCCCAATACAGTACTGTACCCCATCCCCAATACACCCCACCCCCAATACAGTACTGTACCCCCCACCCCAATACACCCCCACCCCCAATACAGTACTGTATCCCCCAACCCCCAATACACCCCCACCCCCAATACACCCCCACCACAATACACCCCCCACCCCCAATACACCCCCCACCCCCAATACACCCCCACCCCAACACACCCCACCCCCAATACACCCCCCACCCCCAATTCACCGCATCCCCAATACAGTACTGTACCCACCCACCCCCAATACACCCCCACCCCCAATACAGTACTGTACCCCCACCCCCAATACACCCCCCATCCCCAATACAGTATTGTACCCCCCCACCCCAATACACCCCACCCCAATACAGTACTGTACCCCCCCACCCACAATACACCCCACCCCAATACAGTACTGTACACCCCCACCCCGAATACACCCCCAACCCCAATACAGTACTGTACCCCCTCACCCCCAATACACCCCACCCCAATACAGTACTGTACCCCCCACCCCCAATACACCCCCCACCCCCAATACAGTACTGTACCCCCCACCCCCAATACACCCCCCATCCCCATCCCCAATACCCCCACCCCAATACAGTACTGTACCCCCCATCCCCAATACCCCAACCCCCAATACAGTACTGTACCCCCCACCCCCAATACAGTACTGTACCCCCCACCCCCAATGCACCCCCCACCCTCAATACACCCCCCATGCCCAATACAGTACTGTACCCCCACCCCCAATACAGTACTGTACCCCCCACCCCCAATACACTGCACCCCCAATACAGTACTGTACCCCCCACCCCAATACAGTACTGTACCCCACCACCTCAATACAGTACTGTACCCCCCCATCCCCAATACAGTACTGTACCCCCCTCCCCAATACACTCCCCACCTCCAATACAGTACTGTATCCCCCCACCCCAATACACCCCCCACCCCCAAAACAGTACTGTACCCCCCACCCCCAATACACCCCCCACCCCCAATACAGTACTGTACCCCCCCATCCGCCATTACAGTATTGTACCCCCCCCACCCCCAATACACTCCCCACTCCGATACAGTACTGTACCCCCCATCCACAATACAGTACTGTACCCCCCCATCCCTAATACACTCCCCACCCCCAATACAGTACTGTACCCCCACCCCCAATACATTCCCCACCCCCAATACAGTACTGTACCCCCCCACCCCCAATACAGTACTGTACCCCCAACCCCCAATACATTCCCCACCCCCAATACAGTACTGTACCCCCCACCCCAATACATTCCCAAACCCCAATACACCCCCCCCAATACAGTACTGTACTCCCTACCCCCAATACAGTACTGTACTCCCTACCCCCAATACAGTACTGTACCCCCCAGCCCCCAATACAGTACTGTACCCCCCACCCCCAATACAGTACTGTACCCCCCACCCCCAATACACCCCCACCCCCAATACGGTACTGTACCCCACCACCCCCAATACACCCCCACCCCCAATATACCCCCCATCCCAATACAGTACTGTACCCCCCCACCCCCAATACACCCCCACCCCCAATACAGTACTGTACACCCCCACCCCGAATACACCCCACCCCCAATACAGTACTGTACCCCCATCACCCCCAATACACCCACCCCCATACAGTACTGTACCCCCCACCCCCAATACACCCCACCCCAACACCCCCCACCCCAATACACCCCCACCCCCAATACAGTACTGTACCCCCACCCCCAATACACCCCCCATCCCCAATACAGTACTGTACCCCCCACCCCCAATACACCCCACCCCAATACCGTACTGTACCCCCCCACCCACAATACACCCCACCCCAATACACTACTGTACCCCCCACCCTAAATACACCCCACCCCAATACAGTACTGTACACCCCCACCCCGAATACACCCCCAACCCCAATACAGTACTGTACCCCCCCACCCCCAATACACCCCACCCCAATACAGTACTGTACCCCCCACCCCCAATACAGCCCCACCCCCAATACAGTACTGTACCACCCACCCCCAATACACCCCACCCCCAATACAGTACTGTACCCCCCACCCCCAATACAGTACTGTACCCCCCACCCCCAATACACCCCCCACCCTCAATACACCCCCCATGGCCAATACAGTGCTCTACCCCCCACCCCCAATACAGTACTGTACCCCCCACCCCCAATACCCCCCACCCCAATACAGTACTGTACCCCACCACCTCAATACAGTACTGTACCCCCCATCCCCAATACAGTACTGTACCCCCCTCCCCAATACACTCCCCACCCCCAATACAGTACTGTATCCCCCCACCCCAATACACTCCCCACCCCCAAAACAGTACTGTACCCCCACCCCCAATACACCCCCCACCCCCAATACAGTACTGTACCCCCCCACCCCCAATACACTCCCCACTCCGATACAGTACTGTACCCCCCATCCCTAATACACTCCCCACCCCCAATACAGTACTGTACCCCCACCCCCAATACAGTACTGTACCCCCACTCCCAATACATTCCCCACCCCCAATACAGTACTGTACCCCCCAGCCCCCAATACATTCCCCACCCCCAATACAGTACTGTACCCCCCCACCCCCAATACAGTACTGTACCTCCAACCCCCAATACATTCCCCACCCCCAATACAGTACTGTACCCCCCCACCCCCAATACAGTACTGTACCTCCAACCCCCAATACATTCCCCACCCCCAATACAGTACTGTACCCCCCCACCCCCAATACATTCCCCAACCCCAATACACCCCACCCCCAATACAGTACTGTACCCCCTACCCCCAATACAGTACTGTACCCCCCACCCCCAATACACCCCACACCCAATACAGTACTGTACCCCCCACCCCCAATACACTCTCCACCCCCAATACAGTACTGTACCCGCCCACCCCCAATACATTCCCCAACCCCAATACACCCAACCCCCAATACAGTACTGTACCCTCCCACCCCCAATACACTCCCACCCCAATACAGTACTGTACCCCCCCACCCCCAATACAGTACTGTACCCCTCACACCCCAATACACTCCCACCCCCAATACAGTACAGTACCCCCCACCCCCAATACAGTACTGTACCCCTCCCACCCAATACACTCCTCACCCCCCATAACAGTACTGTACCCCTCCCACCCCCAATACATACCCACCCCCAATTCAATACTGTACCCCTCTACCCCCAATACAGTACTGTACCCCTCCCACCCCCAATACACTCCCACCCCCAAAACAGTACTGTACCCCCCCACCCCCAATACACTCCCCACCTACAATACAGTACTGTACCCCCCACCCCCAATACACTCCCCACCCCCAATACAGTACTGTACCCCCCCACCCCCAATACATTCCCCAAACCCAATACACCCCTCCCCCAATACAGTACTGTACCCCCCTCCCCCAATACAGTACTGTACCCTCCACCCCCAGTGCACCCCGCCCCCAATACAGTACTGTACCCCCCACCCCCAATACAGTACTGTACCCCTCCCACCCCAATACACTCCCCACCCCCAATACAGTACTGTAGCCCTCCCACCCCCAATACACTCCCACCTCAATACAGTACTGTACCCCTACCCCCAATACACTCCCCACCCCCAATACAGTACTGTACCCCTCCCACCCCCAATACACTCCCACCCCCAATACAGTACTGTACCCCCACCCCCAATACAGTACTGTACCCCTCCCACCCCAATACACTCCCCACCCCCAATACAGTACTGTACCCCTACCCCCAATACACTCCCCACCCCCAATACAGTACTGTACCCCCCACCCCCAATACGCCCCCCACCCCAATACAGTACTGTACCCCTCCACCCCCAGTACACCCCTGTCCCCAATACAGTACTGTACCCCCCACCCCCAATACACCCCCCACTCCCAATACAGTACTGTACCCCCATCCCCAATACACCCCCACCCCCAATACAGTACTGTACCCCCCACCCCCAATACACCGCACCCCCAATACATTACTGTACTGCCCACCCCCAATACCCCACCCCAATATCCCCACACCCAATACACCCCACCCCCAATACACCCCACCCCCAATACCCCCCAATACAGTACTGTACCCCCCATCCCCAATATCCCCACCCCCAATACACCCACCCCAATACACCCCACCCCAATATACCCACCCCAATGCAGTACTGTACCCCCCACCCCAATACAGTACTGTACACCCCCACACCCAATACAGTACTGTACCCCCCACCCCAATACCCCCACCCCCAATACAGTACTGTACCCTCAATATCCCCACCCCCAATATACCCACCCCCAATACAGTACTGTACCCCCCACCCCTAATATACCCACCCCCAATACAGTACTGTACCCCCCATCCCCAATACACCCAATTCCAATACACCCACCCCCAATACCCCCACACCCAATACAGTGCTGTACCCCCCATCCCCACTACACCCACCCCCAATACCCCCACCCCCAATACACCCACCCCCAATACACCCACCCCCAATACAGTACTGTACCCCCCATCCGCAATACACCCACCCCCAATACACCCACTCGCAATACACCCACCCCAATACAGTACTGTACCCCACAACCCCCAATACAATACTGTACACCCCCATCCCCAATACACCCCCCCAATACACCCACCCCCAATACACCCACACCCAATACAGTACTGTACACCCCCACCCCCAATACAGTACTGTATCCCCCAATCCCCAATACACCCCACCCCCAATACAGTACTGTACACCCCCACCCCCAATACAGTACTGTACCCCCCATCCCCAATACACCCCACCCCCAATACAGTACTGTACCACCCATCCCCAATATCCCCATCCCCAATACTGTACTGTACACCCCCACCCCCAATACAGTACTGTACCCTCCCACCCCAATACCCCCACCCCCAATACAGTACTGTACCCTCCCACCCCCAGTACCCCCCACCCCCAATATAGTACTGTACGCCCCATCCCCAATACACCCACCCCCAATACAGTACTGTACCCTCCCACCCCCAATACCCCCACCCCCAATATAGTACTGTACGCCCCCATCCCCAATACACCCACCCCCAATACAGTACTGTACCCTCCCACCCCCAATACCCCCACCCCCAATATAGTACTGTACGCCCCATCCCCAATACACCCACCCCCAATACAGTACTGTACCCTCCCACCCCCAGTACCCCCACCCCCAATATAGTACTGTACGCCCCATCCCCAATACACCCCACCCCCAATACAGTAATGTATCCCCCACCCCCAATACACCCCACCCCCAATACAGCACTGTACCCCCCACCACCAATACAGTATGGTATCCCCACCCCCAATGCACCCCACCCCCAATACAGTACTGTACACCCCCACCCCCAATACAGTACTGTATCCCCCATCCCCAATACACCCCACCCTCAATACAGTACTGTACCACCCATCCCCAATATCCCCACCCCCAATACAGTACTGTACACCCCCACCCCCAATACAGTACTGTACCCTCCCACCCCAATACCCCCACCCCCAACACAGTACTGTACCGTCCCACACCCAATACAGTACTGTACCCCCCCCACCCCCAATACATTCCCCAACCCCAATACACCCCTCCCCCAATACAGTACTGTACCCCCTCCCCCAATACAGTACTGTACCCTCCACCCCCAATGCACCCCGCCCCCAATACAGTACTGTACCCCCCACCCCCAATACAGTACTGTACCCCTCCCACCCCAATACACTCCCCACCCCCAATACAGTACTGTAGCCCTCCCACCCCCAATACACTCCCACCTCAATACAGTACTGTACCCCTACCCCCAATACACTCCCCACCCCCAATACAGTACTGTACCCCTCCCACCCCCAATACACTCCCACCCCCAATACAGTACTGTACCCCCACCCCCAATACAGTACTGTACCCCTACCCCCAATACACTCCCCACCCCCAATACAGTACTGTACCCCCCACCCCCAATACACCCCCCACCCCCAATACAGTACTGTACCCCTCCACCCCCAATACACCCCCCACCCCCAATACACTCCCACCCCCAATACAGTACTGTACCCCCACCCCCAATACAGTACTGTACCCCCCACCCCCAATACACCCCCCACCCCCAATACAGTACTGTACCCCCCCCCCACCCCCATTACAACCCCCACCCCCAATACACCCCCCACCCCCAATACAGTACTGTACCCCTCCACCCCCAGTACACCCCCCGTCCCCAATACAGTACAGTACCCCCCCACCCCCAATACACCCCCCACTCCCAATACAGTATTGTACCCCCCACCCCCAATACACCGCACCCCCAATACAGTACTGTACTGCCCACCCCCAATACCCCACCCCAATATCCCCACACCCAATACACCCCACCCCCAATACACCCCACCCCCAATACACCCCACCCCCAATACCCCCCAATACAGTACTGTACCCCCCATCCCCAATATCCCCACCCCCAATACAGTACTGTACCCCCCATCCCCAATACACCCCACCCCCAATACACCCACCCCAATACACCCCACCCCCAATACAGCACTGTACCCCCCACCACCAATACAGTATGGTATCCCCACCCCCAATACACCCCACCCCCAATACAGTACTGTACACCCCCACCCCCAATACAGTACTGTACCCCCCATCCCCAATACACCCCACCCTCAATACAGTACTGTACCACCCATCCCCAATATCCCCACCCCCAATACAGTACTGTACACCCCCATCCCCAATACACCCACCCCCAGTACACCCACCCCCAATACACCCACCCCCAGTACACCCACCCCCAATACAGTACTGTACATCCCCACCCCCAATACAGTACTGTATCCCCCCATCCCCAATACACCCCACCCCCAATACAGTACTGTACACCCCCACCCCCAATACAGTACTGTAACCCCCCATCCCCAATACACCCCACCCCCAATACAGTACTGTACCACCCATCCCCAATATCCCCACCCCCAATACAGTACTGTACACCCCCACCCCCAATACAGTACTGTACCCTCCCACCCCAATACCCTCACCCCCAATACAGTACTGTACCCTCCCACCCCCAATACCCCCACCCCCAATATAGTACTGTACGCCCCCATCCCCAATACACCCACCCCCAATACAGTACTGTACCCTCCCACCCCCAATACCCCCACCCCAATATAGTACTGTACCCCCACCCCCAATACACCCCACCCCCAATACAGTACTGTACCCCCCACCACCAATACAGTATGGTATCCCCACCCCCAATATTCCCACCCCCAATACAGTACTGATACCCCCCACCCAATACCCCCAATACAGTACTGTACCCCCATCCCCAATACAGTACTGTACCCCCACCCCCAATACCCCCGCAATACAGTACTGTACCCCCCCACCCCCAATACCCCCACCCCCAATACAGTACTGTACCGCCCACCCCCAATACCCCACCCCAATATCCCCACACCCAATACGCCCCACCCCCAATACAACCCACCCCCAATACCCCCCCAATACAGTACTGTACCCCCATCCCCAATATCCCCACCCCCAATACAGTACCGTACCCCCCCATCCCCAATACACCCCACCCCCAATACACCCACCCCAATACACTCCACCCCCAATACACCCACCCCAATACAGTACTGTACCTCTGCACACTGTCAGCGCCCCTCCCAATACCCCTACCCCAATACCCCCACCCCAATACAGTACTGTACCCCCATCCCCAATACCCCTGCCCCCAATACACCCACCCCAATACACCCACCCCAATACAGTACTGTACCCCTGCTCACTGTCAACATCCCCTTCCAATACCCCCCACCCCATGTCCCCCATCCCCAATGCCCCCACCCCAGTACCCCCCACCTCAATACCCCCTACCCCCAATACCCCCCACCCCAATACCCCATCACCACCAATATAGTACTGTACCACTGCTCACTGTCAGCGCCCCTTCCAATACCCCCACCCCAATACCCCCACCCTCAGTACCCCCACCCACAATACCCCCATCCCCAATACCCCATCACCACCAATGCAGGACTGTACCTCTGCTCACTATCAACGCCCCCTTCCAATACCCCCCACCCCCAATACCCCATCACCCCCAAATACCCCATCACCCCTAAATACCCACTCACCCCAATACCCCCTCACCCCAAATACCCCCTCACTCCAAATACCCCCTCTCCCCCAATACCCCATCTCCCCCAATACCCCATCACCCCCAAATACACCCTCACCCCCAAATACACCCTCACCCCCAAAACCCCATCACCCCCAAATACACTCTCACCCCCAAATACACCCTCACCCCAATACCTCCTCACCCAATACACCCTCACCCCCTATACCCCATCACTTCCCCAAATATCCCCTCATTCCCAATACCCCCCACCCCAATACCCGATCACCCCCAAATACACCCTCACCCCCAAATACCCCCTCACCCCATACCCCCTACCCCAATAACCCCCACCCCAATACCCCATCACTCCCAAATACACCCTCACCCCTAAATACACCCTCACCCCCAATACCCCCACCCCCAATACCCCCATCACATCCCCAAATACCCCCACCCAAATACCTCTCACCCCAAATACCGCCTCACCCCCAATACCCCATCAAAACCCCAAATACCCCCCACCCCAAATTCCCCCTCACCCCTAAATACCCCCTCTCCCCAAATAACCCCTCACCCCCAAATACCCCCTCACCTCCAATACCCCCCAGCCCCATAAACCCCACCGCCAATACCCCATCACACCACCAAATACCCCATCACCCCCAAATACCCCCTTCCCCACAATCCCCAAATATACCCTAACCCCCAAATACCCCATTATACCCCCAAATACCCCCACACTCAATACCCCCACCCCTTAATTCCCCCACCCCAAATACACCCTCACCCCCAAATACACCCTCACCCCCAATACCCCATCACCCCTAAATACTCCCCCCCACCCCAAATACCCCCTCACCCCCAATACCCCATCATCCCTAAATAGCCCCCACCCCAATACCCCATCACCACCTATACCCCATCACCCCTAAATACCCCCTCACCCCAATACCCCATCACCCCAATACCCTCTCACCACAAATACCGCCTCACCCCAAATACCCCTCACTCCTAATACCCCCTCACCTCCAATACCCCAGCACCCCAATTCCCCATCACCCCTAAATACCCCCCACCCCAATACCCCATCACCCCTAAATACCCCCCACCCCAAGTACCCCACCACCACTACATACCCCCTCAATCCCAAATATCCCGTCACCACTCAATACCCCCCTCACCCCAAATACCCCATCACCACTAAATACCACATCATACCCCCAAATACCCCATTACCCCCCCAAATAACCCATCACCCTTCTAATATCCCTAAATACCTCCTCACTGCCAAATACCCCATTACCCCGCAGTACCCCATCACCCTTCCAATATCCCTAAATAACCCTTCACCCCAAATACCCCCAATTACCCATCACACCCCCAAATGCCCCCTCACCACCAAATATCCCATCATACCCCCTCAAATAACTCCCAAATACCCCATTACCACCCAAATACCCCACCGCCTTTCAAATACCTCCCAAACACCCTTTACACTCCAAATATCCCCTAAATACCCCATCACCCTGTGAAATACCTCATCCCTCCAAAATCCATTACCTCACCAAATACCCCATCATTCCCCCAAATACCCCATCACTCCCAATGTCCTATCACACCCCCAAATGGCCCATCAGCCCCAATTATGCCATCATTCTGTCAAATACCTATCCTCTCCACAAATCCATCACCCTTCAAATGCCCCTTAAATGCTCCATCATCTCCCAAATGTCCCATCACTCTCTCAAATACCCCATCACCCCCAATATGCCATCCCACCCCGTGACGATGCTGTGGCTTTAACAGGTTACTTTGGCTTTTTTAAGAGAGATTCAACGAGAGGTACAAAGCTGTCTGTAAGAAAATATGATGTGGAGGTGCTGGTGTTGGACTGGGATGGAGAAAGTCAGAAGTCACACAACACCAGGTTACAGTCCAAAAGATTTATTTTGAAATCACAAGCTTTCGGAGCGGAGTCCCTTCGTCAGGTGAAGTGAAGAGAGAAGGACACAGACACAGAATTTATAGGCAGAGAGATCAAAGGATCTGGAATGATCTCTTGATCTCTCTGCCTATAAGTTGTGTCTGTGCGCTTCTCTCTCACTTCACTGAGAAAGGGACTATGCTCTGAAAGTTTGTGATTTCAAATAAATCTGTTGTACTGTAACCTGGTGTTGTGTGACTTCTGACTTTCAAAGAAAATAAAGAGGTTGTGAGGCTTTGGGTTTTTATTTTAAAAAAACAGCGGAGGCAGGAGAAAGTGAGGATTGCAGATTCTGGAGATCAGAGTCAAGAGTGTGATGCTGGAAAAGCACAGCAGGTCAGGCAGCATCCGAGGAGCAGGAGAATTGACGTTTCAGGCATCAGCCATCAGGAATGAGGCTTGTGGGTTGGGGGGGTGCTGAATGATAAATGTGAGGGGGTGGGGCTAGGGAGAAGTTAGCTAAGAATTCGATAGGTAGGTGATCCACCTATCACATTCTCAGCTACCTCAACTTTGGGAGGCAGGCTTGGTGAACAACCTTGTCAAGCATGAGATTGCAAAGCCCCAGTTGTGTTCCTTGGCCAATCCCCACACCACTCTCAAAGTGGGCAGTCGTACAATGCCTGAGATTGAGTGCATCATGACCTCCCAATCCTCTGCTCAATGCACTGACCAGTAAAGACAAACGTACCAAATGCCTTCTTCACTACCCTGTCCACCTGCCACTCTACTCCTTGTTTTCTGTTCCAGTCAAGATCAGGAAGACAGTGCAGTGGCTCATGAGTGAACAGACATTTTGGGGGAGAGGATTGGAAAGGAGAGTGTAGTTGATTAATCTGCTGGCACAGATGGGATGATTTGAATTGGATGGAGCGTGTGTGTGGATGAGAAAGTAGGCAAGAAAGGGCAGGGAAGCTGCTAATAAATTTCAACGAGCTGTTCACAGCCAACACAAAAGGTAGCTATCAGTGTATTCAAGGTGAGTTCAAGATGAGAATGGTGTCAGGAGGACAAGAAGTAATGTTGAGTTGAATAGGGTTGGGTGGAGCAGGATATCCAAAAAGAGACGAGGAAACGTATTATGGCTGATAGACAGGAATAGGAGGAGGAGGAGCCGAGAGGCAAAAGAAAGGGATATAGAAATAATGAACATGGGTTTGGTGTGATAGTCAAAATATACAGAGTGTAAACAGGAAATTCAGTTTGTGTTGACACTGCAGAGATCAGTACAGATGTATCATTAACAGGATCTTTCCCCTTAGTCTTAACTGCAGAAATTATTACAGTAGTATATTCTGCTCCATTGATACTAATTAACTGTCAGTTCACAGGTACATACCTTCACTGGACCAGCAACTCACCAGACACAAAATCACTCCACAAAGCAACTCAGAAACAAAGTTTAAGTTGTCCATTATGTTCAGTGTCTTCTTGTTAATGATTTGGTTGAGGGATTAAAATGTAATATTTCCACATTTGCTGATGATACAGAATCAGGTGAGTTTGAGAGTGGTTATGAGGATGTAAAAGGCTTCAGGGCAATGTAGACAAACTGAGTAAAATGGCAAAAGCATGGCAGATGCATCCCATTGATAAGTATTAAATTTTCCATTTGGTCAGAAAAACAGAATAGCAAAGTATTTAAATGGTGATAGATTGAGAAATGTTGACATACAAAGGGACCTGTGTGTTCTGGCATACCAGTCACTTGAAGGCAAGCATGCAGATGCAGCAAGCAGGTTGAATGAAAATGGTATGTTGCCCTTTGTTGTGAGAGAGTTTGACACAGGAGGAATGAAGTCTTAATGCAGCTGTGCTGGGCCCTCGTGAGCTCACACCTGGAATATTGTGTGCAGATTTGATCACCTTATCTAAGATATACTTGCCATAAATGCAACTGTACAAGGCACTAGTGAGACCACAACTGGAGATAATTGCACACAATTTTAGTCTCTCTACTTGAGAATGGATGTTGTGTTTGAGATAGTTTAGAGGAAGTTCACTAGATTAATTCTAGAGATGAGGGGTTTGTCTTACTGAGTAGTTTAGGCCAATATTCTCTGGAATTCAGAAAGATGAGACAAGATCTAATTGAGGCAAATAAGGGCTAAAGGGAATTGACAAAGTAGGCAGAGAAAGAATGTTTCCTTATATGGAGCAATCTAGAATGAGAGGTCATAGTCTTAGATTTAAAACAGAGATTAAAAAACATTTCTCTCAAAAGGTTGTGAATCTGTGGAATTCATTACCTCAGAGTGCAGTGAAAGCTGGGACATTGAGTAAATTTAAGGAGGAAATAGATTTTTAATTAATAATGCATTGAAGAGTTATGGCTCGTGGGCAAGAAAATGGAGTTGACGCCAAGATAGATCTGCCATGATCATATCAACTAGTGGAGAAAGCTCGAGGGGCTGAATTGCTTAGTCCTGCTTCTAGACCTTATGTTCTGAAGAGAATGCAGCAATGGTTTACCAAGCTGATTCTTGAGCTGGCATGAAGATTTATCGTGAAGAGAGATTGGGTCAAATGGACCTGTATTCACTGGAGTTTAGAAAAACAAGAGAGGATCTTATTGAAATGCATAAAACTCTGACAAGGTTGGACAGACTGGATGATATTATCTCTGGTCAAGGATGAAGATCCAGATCTTCAGGGAAGTAGTAACTCCAAAGATTGCAGACAGATGGGTGACAGTGAGGGGGACTGGGAGGAAGCAGCCAGTGCAGGGACCCCCTGCAGTCGTTCCCCTCAAGAACAAGTATACCGTTTTGGATACTTGTGGGGGGGACGACTTACCGGGGTAAGCAATGGGGTTCAGGCCTCTGGCACGGAGCCTGTCCCCGTTGCTCGGAAGGGAAGGGTGGAGAAGAGCAGAGCAATAGTTATTGGGGACTCGATAGTTCGGGGCACAGATAGGCGGTTTTGCGGGGGCTAGAGAGACTCACAATTGGTATGTTGCCTCCCAGGTGCAAGGGTACATGACATCTCTGATCGTGTTTTCCGGGTCCTTAAGGGGGAGGGGGAGCAGCCCAAAGTCGTGGTCCACATTGGCGCCAACAACATAGGGATGAGGATGTTAGGCAGGCTTTCAGGGAGCTAGGTTGGAAGCTCAGAGTTAGAACAAACAGAGTTGTTGTCTCTGGTTTGTTACCCGTGCCACGTGATAGAGAGTCGAGGAATAGGGAGAGAGAGCAGTTAAATGCGTGGCTACAGGGATGGTGCAGGAGGGAGGGATTCCGGTATCTGGATAACTGGGGTTCTTTCTGGGGAAGGTGGGACCTCTATAAACAGGATGGTCTACACCTGAACCTGAGGGGCACCAGTATCCTTGGGGGGAGGTTTGCTACTGCTCTTTGGGGGGGTTTAAACTAACTCTGCAGGGGCAGGTGAACCTGGACTGTAGCTTGAAGGTGCAGGACTTTGAGTGTAGGGAGGTTAGGAACATGGCATCAATCTCGAAGGAGGGTGCCTGTAAACAGGAAGGTGGCTTGAAATGTGTATACTTCAATGCGAGAAGTATGCGAAATAAGGTAGGTGAACTTGCAGCGTGGGTTGGTACCTGGGATTTCGATGTGGCTATTACGGAGACATGGGTAGAACAGGGGCAGGATTGGCTGTTGCAGGTTCCAGGGTTTAAATGTTTTAGTAGGGTCAGAGGTGGGGGTAAAAGAGGGGGAGGTGTGGCATTGCTTGTCAAAGATAGTATTACAGCGGTGGAAAGGACGATGAATGAAGACTCGCCATCTGAGGTAGTTTGGGCTGAGGTTAGAATTAGGAAAGGGGAAGTCACCCTATTAGAAGTTTTCTACAGGCCTCCTAATAGTCCTAGAGATGTAGAAGAAAGGATTGCGAGGATGATTCAGGAGAAGAGTGAAAGTAATAGGGTGGTTGTTATGGGGGACTTTAACTTTCTAGATATTGACTGGGAAAACTATAGCTCGAGTACGTTAGATGGGTCGGTGTTTGTCCAATGTGTGCAGGAGAGTTTCCTGACACAATATGTAGACAGGCCAACAAGATGCGAGGCCATACTGGATTTGGTTCTAGGTAATGAACCAGGCCAGGTGTTAGAATTGGAGGTAGGTGACCACTTTGGGGGCAGTGACCACAATTCGGTGACTTTTACTCTAGTGGTGGAGAGGGATAAGTGTGCACTGCAGGGCAAGAGTTATAGCTGGGGGCAGGGAAATTATGATGCAGTGAGGCATGACTTAGGATGCGTGGCTTGGAAAAGTAGGCTTCAAGGGAAGGGCATAATCGATATGTGGAGCTTGTTCAAGTAGCAGCTATTGAGTGCCCTTGATAAGTATGTACCAGTCAGGCAGGGAGTAAAGGGTCTTGTGAGGGAGCCGTGTTTTAATAAGGAATTGGAATCCCTTGTTAAAAGGAAGAGGGTGGCCTATGTAAAGATGAGGCGTGAAGGTTCAATTGGGGCAATTGAGAGTTATAAGGTAGCCAGGAAGGATCTAAAGAGAGAGCTAAGAGCAGCAAGGTGGGGACATGAAAAGTGCTTGGTTGGTAGGATTAGGGAAAACCCAAAGGCTTTCTATGGGTATGTCAGGAATAAAAGAATGACTAGGGTAGGAATAGGTCCAGCCAAGGATAGTAGTGGGAAGTTGTGCGTGGAGGCTGAAGAGATTGGGGAGACACTGAATGAATACTTTTCGTCAGTATTCACTCAGGAACAGGACATTGTTGCTGATGTGAATATTGAGTCACAATTAATTAGAATGATGGCTTTGAAGTATGTAGGGAAGAGGTATTGGAAATTCTGGAAAGGGTGAAAATAGATAAGTCCCCTGGGCCTGATGGCATTTATCCTTGGATTCTCTGGCAAGCAAGAGAGGAGATTGCAGAGCCATTGGCCTTGATTTTTATGTCCCCGTTGTCTACAGGAATAGTGCCAGAAGACTGGAGGATAGCAAATGTGGTTCCCTTGTTCAAGAAGGGGATTAGGGATAACCCTAGTAACTATAGGCTGGTGAGTCTCACTTCTGTTGTGGGCAAAGTCTTAGAGAGAATTGTAAGGGATAGGATTTATGAACATCTGGATAGGAATAATGTGATCAAGGATAGTCAGCATGGTTTTGTGAAGGGCAGGTCGTGCCTCACAAACCTTATTGAATTCTTTGAGAAGGTGACTAAGGAGGTGGACGAGGGTAAAATGGTAGATGTGGCGTCTATGGATTTTAGTAAGCCATTTGATAAGGTTCCCCATGGTAGGCTACTGCAAAAAATATGGAGGTATGGCATTGAGGGTGCATTAGAGGTTTGGATTAGGAATTGGCTGGCTGGAAGAAGACAGAGGGTAGTAGTTGATGCTGAAAACATGTTGCTGGGCTGATGAAGGGCTCATGCCCGAATCATTGATTCACCTGCTCTTTGGATGCTGCCTGACCTGCTGCGCTTTTCCAGCAACACATTTTCAGCTCTGATCTCCAGCATCTGCAGTCCTCACTTTCTTCTTGGTAGTAGTTGATTGTAAAGGTTCATCTTGGAGTGCAGTTACTAGCGGAGTTCCGCAAGGATCTGTTTTGGGACCATTGTTGTTTGTCATTTTTATAAATGACCTGGAGGAGGGCTAGAAGATTGAGTGAGCAAGTTTGCGGATAATGCGAAAGTTGGTGGAGTTGTTGACAGTGAAGAGGGCTATGGCAGGTTACAACGGGATATAGTTAAGCTGCAGAGCTGGGCAGAAAGGTGGCAAATGGAGTTCACTGTAGGTAAGTGTAAGAGTTACACTTTGGTAAGAGTAACAAGAAGATGGAGTACTGGGCTAATGGTCGGATACTTGGTAGTGTGGATGAGCAGAGGGACCTTGGTGTCCATGTACACAGATCTCTGAAAATTGCCACCCAGGTAAATAGTGCTGTGAAGAAGGCATATGGCGTACTGGCTTTTATTGTTAGAGGAATTGAGTTCCGGAATCCTGAGGTCATGTTGCAGTTGTATAAGACTCTGGTGCTGCCGCATCTGGAGTATTGTGTGCAGTTTTGGTCGCCGTACTATAGGAAGGATGTGGAGGCACTGGAACGGGTGCAGAGGAGGTTTACCAGGATGTTGCCTGGTATGGTAGGGAGATCATATGAGGAAAGGCTGAGGCACTTGGGGCTGTTTTCATTGGAGAAAAGAAGGTTTAGGGGTGACTTAATAGAGGTATACAAGATGATTAGGGGTTTAGATAGGGTTGACCATGAGAACCTTTTTCCATGTATGGAGTCAGCTATTACAAGGGGGCATAGCTTTAAATTAAGGGCTGGTGGGTATAGGACAGATGTTAGGGGTAGATACTTTACTCAGCGAGTCATGAGTTCATGGAATGCCCTGCCAGTAACAGTGGTGGACTCTCCCTCTTTATGGGCATTTAAACGGGCATTAGATAGGCATATGGAGGATAGTGGGCTAATGTAGGTTAGGTGGGCTTGGGTCGGCGCAACATCGAGGGCCAAAGGGCCTGTACTGCGCTGTAATTTTCTATGTTTCTATGTTTTTATCCAAGGGGTCGCATTGTTAGGATAAATGGTAAAGCATTTCGGATTGCGATTAGAAATGTCTTCACACGGACACTGGTGATCTTGTGGAATTCTGTATCACTGAAGGCTGTGGAGGCCAAGTCATTGGACAGACAAAACAGATGAATTGATAGATTGATTAATTACTAGGGACTAAAGGGATCAAGGGATATGGGGAGAAAGTGAGGATATGACTTTAAGAGAGAGGATCATCCATGGTCTTGTTGAATGGCAGATCTTGATGACTGAATAGCCTATTCCTGCTCCTGTTTTCTGTGTTCTTTTTTATAGAGAGCATATTCTCAGAGTAAGGAGTTGACTATTTAACACAGATGAGGAGAATTTTCTTCTCTAGGGTAGTGAACCTGTGGAATTCTTTACCACTGAGGACTGTCCGGGCTCAGTCATTAAGCAAATTCAAATAGTAGACTTGCTGCATGACCTAAATTTTGTATACCTTATGGTCTCTCTGGCAGTAAATACCAATGATTTATTGCATAATAGTAGTAACAGCTGAATATTTGTCAACTCTTTATGACAACCCTGTAAGTATACGTGAGGCGTGCCAGAAGAAATTATTTTTATTATTGCTTTCCGCCAGTATTATTTTGGATTGCGAAAATAATATATTTTTATATTCAAAATCTTGGTTTAACAATAAATCATATTTACTGAAACTTTATTTTTAACATTACAGACTGGAGTTGCCCTCATACAATCCCTACAATGGATGTAGGTTTGCTCGCTGAGCTGGAAGGTTCGTTTTCAGACATTCCGTCACCATACTAGATAACTTCATCAGTGAGCCTCCGGATGAAGCATTGGTGTTACGGCCTACTTTCTATTTATGCATTTAGGTTTCCTTGGGTTGGTGATGTTATTCCTGCAGTGGTGTTATTTTCTGTGGTGATGTCATTTCCTGTTCTTTTTCTCAGAGGGTGATAAATGGGGTCCAAGTCGATGTGTTTGTTAATAATTCTGTTTGGAATGCCATGCTTCTAGGAATTCTTGTGAGTATCTCTGTTTGACTTGTCATAGGATGGATGTGTTGTCCCAGTCAAAATGGTGTCCTTCCTCACCTGTAAGGATACTAGTGATAGTGGGCGAACTCACACAAAACAATAACACAGGCAACCTAGAAGGATGGATAAAAAAAC
Source organism: Hemiscyllium ocellatum (assembly GCF_020745735.1). Taxonomy (NCBI): domain Eukaryota; kingdom Metazoa; phylum Chordata; class Chondrichthyes; order Orectolobiformes; family Hemiscylliidae; genus Hemiscyllium; species Hemiscyllium ocellatum. The sequence continues at coordinate 8,584,140 of NC_083407.1, read as the reverse complement.
TTATCTGACCCACCCTTAACAGACACGGGAAAAGCCGTCTTAGTAAGAGGATTAAATTACAACAAGAAATATTTCTTAGCAGTATTAGAAACAACACTGAAAAACAACAAACTCACAGAAGAAACCCAACAAACCATCAGACAGACAGTTGCACCAACATTAAGCAGGATAAAGGAAGGACACACACTCAATACACAAGAAAGGAAAGCACTAGGAGGACTCAAAAAAAGATAAAAACATTGTTATCCTACCTACAGACAAAGGACGCTTGACAGTCATTTTAAACTGAACAGACTACGTTGAGAAAGTGAATGCACTGCTTGCAGATACCGACACTTACCAACAGGTGGCAGTAGACCCAACCCTACAACTAGAAAATCGAATCACTGCCCTACTCAAAACACTTAAGAAATGTGGAAAATTAAACAAGACAGACTTCCAAAAAATGAAACTAGATGGATCCAACACACCATGCTTCTAGGATTACCCAAAATTCACAAACCAGGATCACCCCTCAGACCCATAGTCTTGCTACCTGGAACACCAATGTACAGATTAGCCAAGGAGCTACACCAAAGACTAAAACACTTAGTGGAAGACTCACACTACTCCATTCACTCCACCCAAGAATTCCTGAATGCCATCAAAGACACCAAGATAGAAGAGAATGAAATATTGGTCTCCTTTGATGTAACAGCCCTGTTCACATCCATCAACATCAATCTGGCCAAGGAAACACTGACTACACTATTAGAAGACCCAAAGACAAATACACCAAACACACAAACTCCATCAGTAAGGACAACATCGTCAAGCTAGTGGACATATGCCTTACCACTCACTTCACCTTCAACAACAAAACCTACAGACAAACCAACAGAATACCCATGGGATCTCTGATATCAGGGTTCTTAGCAGAGGCAGTAATGCAGAGACGTGAACAAACAGCTCTGCCAACCATCCAAACCAAACTTTGGGTACGCTACATGGATGACCTAGAAGCAAATTAGAGGCCATCAATAATATCCTTACTGGCATAAAATTCACCAAACAGGAGGAAAACAACAACAAACTGCCATTCCTAGATGTCAAAGTAGAATGCACAGCCGATGGGGAACTTCAAACCAGCGCCTACAGGAAAACAACACATACAGGCCAAATACTGAACTACAGAAGCAATCATCCCAACGCCTACAAATGAAGCTGCAGTTGAACATTATTTCAGTGAGCCAACACACACTGCAGCACAGAAGAATTATGAAGAGCAGAGGAAAATCACTTATGCAGTGTATTCAAAAAGAACGGGTACCCAGTGAACACAGTCTGCTGATTTCTCAGCAACAAACCCAAACAAATAGACAAAACATGTCCAGAAATCCAAGCCACCCTCCCCTACATCAGACATCTCAGAAATGACTGCCAGGCTACTCAGGTATCCTTTGGGCATTATGGTAGCCCACAAACCCACCAACACACTAAAACACCAGATAATGAACTTAAAAGACCGTATCCAGACAACAAGCAAAACGAACGTCATTTACAAAATCCTTTGCAGGAACAAACACTATATTGGACAAACAGGCAAAAACCTAGCCACCAGAATACATAAACATCAACTAGCCACAAAAAGATATAACCCACTATCACTACTATCCTTACACACAGATGAGGCAGGACACCACTTCGATTGTGATAACACATCCATCCTAGGACAAGCCAAACAGAGACAGATATGAGAATTCCGAGAAGCATGGCATTCCAACCAGAACTGTATCAACAAACACCTTGACTTGGACCCCATTTACCACCCCTTGAGAAAAAGAACAGGAAATTGAGGATTGGCTGTCTGACAGAAGGCAGAGAGTTGGGATAAAAGGTTCTTTTTCAGAATGGCAGCCGGTGACCTGGTGTCCCGCAGGGTTCAGTGTTGGGGCCGCAGCTGTTCACATTATATATTAATGATCTGGATGAAGGGACTGGGGGCATTCTAGCGAAGTTTGCCAGTGATACGAAGTTAGGTGGACAGGCAGGTAGTACTGAGGAAGTGAGGAGGCTGCAGAAGGATCTAGACAGTTTGGGAGAGTGGTCCAGGAAATGGCTGATGGAATTCAACGTGAGCAAATGCGAGGTCTTGCACTTTGGAAAAAAGAATAAAAGCATAGACTACTTTCTAAATGGTGAGAAAATTCGTAAAGCCAAAGTACAAAGGGATCTGGGAGTGCAAGTCGAGGATTCTCTAAAGGTAAACATGCAGGTTGAGTCCGTGATTAAGAAAGGGAATACAATGTTGTCATTTATCTCAAGAGGGTTGGAATATAAAAGCACCGTTGTGCTACTGAGACTTTATAAAGCTCTGGTTAGGCCACATTTGGAGTACTGTGTCCAGTTTTGGTCCCCACACCTCAGGAAAGACATACTGGCACTGGAACGTGTCCAGCAGAGATTCACACGGATGATCCCTGGAATGGTTGGTCTAACGTACGAGGAATGGCTGAGGATCCTGGGATTGTATTCATTGGAGTTTAGAAGATTAAGGGGAGATTTAATAGAAATTTACAAGATAATACATGGCTTGGAAAGGGTGGACGCTAGGAAATTGTTTCCGTTAGGCGAGGAGACTAGGAACCGTGGACACAGCCTTAGAATTAGAGGGAGTCAATTCAGAACAGAAATGCAGAGACATTTCTTCAGCCAGAGAGTGGTGGGCCTGTGGAATTCATTGCCGCAGAGCGCAGTGGAGGCCAGGACGCTAAATGTCTTCAAGGCAGAGATTGATAAATTCTTGATGTCACAAGGAATTAAGGGCTATGGGGAGAATGCTGGTAAGTGGAGTTGAAATGCCCATCAGCCGTGATTGAATGGCGGAGTGGACTCGATGGGCCGAATGGCCTTACTTCCACTCCTATGTCTTATAGTCTTATGGTCTTATGGAAATGACATCACCACAGGAAATGACACCACCAACCCAAGGAAACCTAAACACATAAATAGAAAGCGGGTCATAACACCAGCGCTTCACCGGAGCTCACTGATGATATTACCTAGTATGGTGACGAAATGTCTGAAAACAAACTTTCCAGCTCACTGAGTAAACTTACACCCAGTACTGCAACCTGAGCTACAAATCTTCTCAAAACCCGCTAATCCCTACAGTGTGGAAACAGGCCATTTACCCCATCAAGTCACACTGACCCTCCAAAGAGCATCCCACCTGTCCCACACTCCTACCCTGTCACTGTAACACCACAATCTAAAAATTCATTTTTTTTAGATTAGAATCAGTCTAAACAATGTGGCACAGACAGTATCGCACAGGGGAACTCACACCTTCAATACATTATCTGGGCTGACAGACACCAGTTATTAAAGTTCACTTGAAAATGTAACTTCCAAAAAAAAGTTTTGCAATTTACATATGAAAGAATTGAAACCAACATGGTCATTCTAACAAATGAGCCAAGGTCAACCAAGGTCTTTTTCAATATATAATTTCAGTTACATCACGCTGTAAACTTTTGCTATAAATTCTGTGTCTTACAATCTTATACTTCTCAACCACCTGATGAAGGAGCAGCGCTCCGAAAGCTAGTACAGTAGCGCCTCGACATACGAACGACCGCAAACAAATCGCTTTACGAACAGGACTGTATATAAAATTTTGCTTCAACCTATGTACGAAATTCAAGGCATGAACGAAGGCGAACATTTTAAATGACAATGTGATGTCCCATTTTCGGAAAATTCTGCAACAAAGAAAAAAACAAGTTTAGCTGGATCATTTTCTAGTGACATTACCAACCTCCAAGAGACAAAAAAGAGAAAAGACTCCGGAAATATCCGAACAATGGGAAAATTGATTCAGTTCGTGAACTTTTCGGTTTGCAAATCGGGTCCCGGAACATATTAAGTTCATAAGTCGAGGCGCTACTGTACTTCCAATTAAATCTGTTGGACTATAGCCTGATGTTGTGTGATTTTTAACTTTGTCCATCTATTTTCTAGGCTTTTAAGACTATTCACAGTATTCCCAGTGTAGTCTAATGAGTTTTTCTTATAGTTTTAACAAAACTTCCCTCCCTATTTTTATCCTCCATTTTCTTTGAAATAAAGGCCAACAGTACGTTTTGCTTCCGCATTACTACTGAAACTGGATGATAGCTTTTTAAAAATTCATTCACAGGATGAGAGCGTCGCTGACTAGGCAAGAATTTATTGCCCATCTCCAATTGCCCAGAGGGCAGTGAAGAGTCAATCACATTGCTGTGGGTCTGGAGTCACTAGGCCAGATCAATTAGGACAGCAGTTCACTTCCCTGAAGGACGCTAGTGAAACTGTGGGTTTTTCCAACAATCAACAATAGTTTCATGGTCATCATTAGACTTTTAATTCCAGATTCTTTTAATGAATTCAAATTCCACCATCTGCAATGGTGGGTCTCAAATCTGGGTCACCAGAGCATTATCTGGGTCTCTGGATTAATGTCAGACTTGCTGTCCACCATGATTAGTCTGAGTGGTGAACTACCTTCACATTGTTCTTACATTACATAATCAAAATGTTTTTGGATTATAAATTTAATTTAACTGTGATTTGTGCTTTGACTTAACCTGATCCACTGTGTACTGATATTTGCACTTCTTGTTCCATAGCGTGAATGTATCTCCATCCACATTGGCCAGGCTGGTGTCCAGATAGGCAATGCTTGCTGGGAGCTGTACTGTTTAGAGCACGGGATCCAGCCTGATGGGCAGATGCCCAGGGACTGGACTTATGGAGCTGCAGATAACTCCTACACTACTTTCTTCAGTGAGACAGGTGTTGGAAAACTTGTCCCCCGAGCTCTGTTTATTGACTTAGAGCCAACCGTGATTGGTAAGTCTAATGAAAACTGATTCTTGATGACGATTTTAATTTCAAGCCTTTATTTCTTTTCCTAAACATTGAGTGGCAGGACGATTTAGAACACTGGTTCAAAATACTTGGGTCACAGATGATCCCTATATAGCAGATCAAGAGATAACGCCACGACTAAATGTCTGTTCAGGATTGTGTACACAAAGCTCACATTCAAAACATTATAAAATGATTGAAACATACTAGCACTGGAGAAAGCTATTAACTTGAACAGACTAGACTTGAATTCCCTCAAGTGTAAGCGTTCGTCCTACCCGATAATATTTAAAATTTCTGACCCAGAAATTTGGGTGATCATCAGGTTGACTGATAAGGTGAAATTTCTGTGCTTAATGATAGTGATGGAAATGCTTGAATTTTAGAGCTTCCATTTCCTTCCACTTTTACTGCCATAGTCATAGAGTCATAGAGATGTACAATATGGAAACAGACCCTTTGGACCAACACATCCATGCCGACCAGATATCCCAACCCAACCTAGTCCCACCTGCCAGCACCCAGCCCATATCCCACCAGACCCTTCCTTTCAGATCAGCTTTTTGATGGACAGAAAAGCCAAATAAAGATAAACTGGATCCTAAAAAATTATTACTCTTCACTCTAGATGAGATACGTACTGGTACCTATCGGCAGCTATTCCACCCTGAACAGCTCATCACTGGCAAGGAAGATGCTGCCAACAACTATGCTCGTGGGCACTACACCATCGGCAGAGAGATCGTTGATCTGGCGCTGGACAGAATACGCAAACTGGTAAGAGATTTTTTTTATTCATTCATTTTGTGAGATGTGGACGTCGCTGGCTGGGCCAGTATTTATTGCCCGTCCCTAGTTGCCCCTTGAGAAGGTGGTGGTGAGCAGCCTTCTTGAATCACTGCATTCTACCCGCTCTGGGTTGACCCACAATGCCATTAGAGAAGGAACTTCTCGATTTTGAGCCAGTGACACTGAAGGCACAGTGATATGTTTCCAAGTCAGGATGGTGAGTGGCTTGGAGGAGAACCTGAAGGCGATGGTCTTCCCTTATATCTGCTGTCCTTGTCCTTCTGGATGGAAGGTGGCCGTGGATTTGGAAGCTACTGTCTGAGGATCTTTGGTGAATTGACTATGTTTAGTGCAATGTCAGAGGCTCAAGTTCAATATCATTAAATGCATTAAAGATATGGACTCAAGAGTGTTCCTCCTCTGCCCCCCGCACTCCTTGGTGAATTCTCAGTCATACCTGGGAAGGGGAGAAGAAAGGACAGGTGAAGAACCTCTGTAGGAAACAGGGAAAGAAGGTCAGCTTGCAACCCATGGTATTGTCATGGACTTCATATTGACTCCTTATTTACCTTTCAGTGGTATCTTAGGTTTCTCAGTCAGGATCAACATGGAAGGAAGCAAGAGAATGGAGATATTTATTAAACATTTTCAGTGCAAAAGTGAGATGTTGTTACATTGTGGTAAAGGTTTAACTAAGTAAATTGCTCCTTTTTTTTGCTAAAGGATTTATTGCTCTCAGTCACAACTCTGGAGGTTGGTCTTCACTTTTGGCCACAGGGAACTAATAACTGAAATTTATTAACAGCTGATGAGATAATGTTAGAAGAACAGAGAGCAGAAGTAGGCTGTTCAGCCCATTGAGCCTGCTGCACCATTCACTAAGATTATCGCTCACTCTGGTTGTAGCCTTCAAACCACTTTGCTACCTACGCCCTCCCCATAACTCAGCTTTTAATATATTCAGCAACCCAGCCAAATTCCTCCTCATTTCTGTTTTAGCTTTTAGAGATGAAATTTCAGTTTTATCCTTTGATGTCTAGAATGGAACAAAAATAACTTAAAAAAAAAATAAAGATTATCTGGACATTGTTTCATTGCTGTTTCTTGTAGCTTGCTGTACTGAAGTTGGTTGTAATGTTTGCAATATTGCAACAGTTTCTAATGTTCAAAGTTGTTTAATTGTTTGAAAGGTGCTTCAGAACTCTCTGAGGTCATAAAAGGTACTACATAAATGTATAGATTTTTTTCTTTTCCAAAATTATCCATTGACTTCTCTCCATTACTTCCTTCTTAAAGAACATTTCTCACCAGAAGAAATTAACAAGAATTTTGCCTGTACATTTAACATTGCTGTATTTTGAATCTCAGTGTAAATTAATCTAGGTTAATCGCGCATATATCCGATTTCTTGCAGGCCGATGATTGCACTGGACTCCAGGGTTTCCTCTTGTTCCACAGCTTTGGTGGAGGCACCGGTTCTGGTTTCACTTCCCTTTTGATGCAGTGTCTTACCGTTGACTATGGCAAAAAAACCAAGTTTGAATTTACCATCTATCCAGCTCCTCAGATTTCAACAGCTGTGGTCGAACCCTACAATGCCATCCTCACAACGCACACCACCCTTGAACACTCAGACTGTTGCTTCATCGCAGACAATGAAGCCCTTTACGACATCTGCCGCAGAAATTTGGATGTTGAACGTCCGACCTACACCAACCTGAACCGGCTGCTTGCTCAGGTTGTGTCCTGTATTACATGCTCCCTTCGCTTTGAAGGTGCTTTGAATGTTGACCTTGTAGAATTTCAGACCAACTTGGTTCCATATCCACGTATCCATTTTCCTCTGATTGCCTACGCGCCTGTCATCTCTGCTGAGAAGGCTTACCATGAGCAACTCTCTGTGGCCCAGCTCACCAATGCTTGTTTTGAGCCAGCGAATCAGATGGTCAAATGTGACCCTCGCAATGGCAAGTACATGGCTGTGAGTATGCTGTATCGAGGGGACGTGGTGCCAAAAGATGTCAATTCTGCTATTGCCTCCATCAAGACCAAACGGTCCATTAGATTTGTCGACTGGTGTCCAACTGGTTTCAAGGTTGGCATCAATTACCAGCCTCCAACTGTGGTGCCCGGTGGGGACTTGGCCAAGGTGCTGCGTGCCGTGTGTATGTTGAGTAACAGCACAGCTATCGCTGAAGCCTGGGCTCGTCTCAATCACAAGTTCGATCTGATGTACGCCAAACGCGCCTTTGTACATTGGTACGTGGGTGAGGGGATGGAGGAAGGGGAATTCTCAGAGGCCCGTGATGATTTGGCAGCCCTAGAGAAAGATTATGAAGAAGTTGGTATTGACAGTGCTGAACTTGACCGTGAGGAATATTAGAAGACCTAAAACTTCGTTCCAAGGGTTAATAAAGGATTAGCTTTTCCACTCTCTGGTTTTCTTTCACATCTGTAACCACAGAAGCATTTACTACATTATTTACTTAAAAAAAAGAGACTATTGTGGACTTGATTAAATGTTGGTGTCTGGGACTCATGTTAGTTAAAATAGTGAGTGTAGCTGGCCATAGTAGTGCACTTTGTCCTAAAGCAGTACATATACTAAACAGTACAAGATTCTGAGTGTCATTGACAAGGTGAATGTGAAAAGAATGCTTCCTCATTGGGTAACTCCAGACCTGGAGGCACTGTTTTAAGATTAGGAATTACTGAGGAATGAGATGAGGAGACTCTTCTTCTTTCTCAGAGTGTTGTGTGACTTAGGGACTGACTACCTCAGACGATAATGAAGATGGGGTTACTCAATATTTGTAAGGTTGAAATCGATACATTCCTGCTGGGCAAAGGAATCAGGCATTTTTGGTATTCAGAATACAAACAGTTGTGCATGATCTGGTGAAACAGCAGAGCACGCTCAAGGGGCCAAATGATCTACTTTAGCTCCCGTTTCTTGCGTTTGTATGTATAACTTGTCTCAGTACAATCAGATTGGCACCCTGGTCAATTTTGCTGGTGTCCTTCCGGCTATGCATTGGTCAGCTCTTGAAATTGTTGTGCAACACATCAGCCAAAAATTAAAACGGCAGTATGCTTAAACAAATAGCCCATGGACTTCAGAGGAATCATTAAAGGCAATGTTGCAGAGTGTCCATTTCTGATCCTCCTCCAGAAATGTCCAAATTTGACCAGAGCAAACATTGCCCTGATGCATCTTTCAGTTGATTCAACGGTTGTCAGTCACACAGACTCCCTGCAGCCAGCAGTCAGTGTCTTTAGAAGGAGGAGGTGGATGGGTGGAAGTCATAGAGTCGTAGTCATTGAGATGTACTGCATGGAAACAGACCCTTTGGTTCAACCTGTCCACGCCGACCAGATATCCCAACCCAATCTAGTCCCACCTGCCAGCACCTGGCCCATATTCCTCCAAACCGGAAGTGAAGAAAGTTAATAGGAGAAAAAAGGGTAAAAATATCTTGCTGTTTGTAATGTTTTTATCCAATAATAGCACTGGGAAGTAAATTAATTGCCCAAAGATTGGCCATTAATTGTACATGTGAATAAACAGTACGACTGAAAACTTAGTTTAAAATCAGGTCAGAACAGTAATCAGTTATTTCCTGATCCGCTGGGACCACAAATCTTCTATGATACCTTGTACAATCATGTAATGTTTTTTATTTTTGTAATAAAATCATGTTTGTATGAAACTATTCATTTTATTACTAATGTCTCAATCACTCATGAACAGTACATACGCATTCATCGATTGAAGGACAATGCAAGAAAACATTCTGAGTTTTGGGTCTTATTGATAAAAGCCAAATTATTTCTTAAATATCATCCTGGTTTCCTTTTCCTTGGTTACTGTCTGATCTGCTGTTACTTTCTGGCATTTTCTGTTTTGAGTTGACTCAATAAAAACTTACATTTACATAGCACCTTTGGCAGGGAATATCTTCCAAATCTGCTTCACAGGAGAATTACCAAACAAAATATGAAATTTAGTAAAATTAAATATTAAAATGAAATGTATATGAGCCACAGGAGATATTGATTTATTTATTGTCATATGTACTGAAGCAGAGTGAAAAGCTTTGTTTACGAGCAGTACAGGCACATCAGTACAGGCAAAGGTGTACAGATCAGAACGATTTAGACAGAGATATATCAAGACAGATGTCCAAATGTTTGATCGAAGAGCAATGATGTAGTGCAGCTGTTGTATGTGGAGCTGGTGAGTGTCATGGTGATCTGCAGTGACCGCATCTGCAGCAAGTGTTCGCTGCTTGAGGAGCTTTGCCGATCAGTTGATGAGCTGGAGGCTGGGACACATCAGTCAGTGGGAGACATACCTGGACACTGTTTCAGGAGGTATTCACACCCGTTAGTTTAATTATATCAAATTTGGTTCGTTGCCAGGAACAGGACAGTGAGACTGAGAAGAAAGGAGATATGGGGATTCACAATTTGGCTATTGTTGGAGCCTCAGCCAATGTCCAACAGGAAAGATTATTGCTTCCACTGTGGGGAGGAGATAATGCAGAGAAAATGACTGAACTGACCACGCAAATGGGACACCATAGTTAAGGGAATAGATACTGTTATGTACAAAAAAGACAGAGTTCTGAAGCAAATAAAAATTGCTGGACAAACTCAGCAAGTCTGATAGCATTTGTAGAGAGAAAACAGAATCTACGTTTTGGGTCCAGTGACCCTTCAGAATTGAGTTCTGAAGGCTGTGTTATCTATCTGATGGTAGATTAGGGACATCTTAACTGGAGAGTCGATTGGAATGAGAGGGGAAGGATCCATATTTCATGGTTGTCCCATAGGAACCAATGACATCGATAAGAGTCAAAAAAGATTTTGCTGAGGGATTAGAGTCAGAGCGATGTACAGCACGGGAACAGACACTTCAGTGCAACTTGTCCATGCCAACAAGAGATCCTAACCCAACCCAATCCCATTTGCCAGCACTTAGCCAATACTCCTCTAAACCCTTCCTATTCATATACCCATCCAGATGCCTTTTAAATGTTGCAATTGTACCAGCCTCCACCACTTCCTCTGGCAGCTCATTCCATACATGCACCACCCTCTGCATGAAAACGTTACTCCTTAGGTCCCTTTTATATCTTTCCCCTCTCACCCTAAACCTATGTCCTCTAGTTTGGACTCCCCCACCCCCAGGAAAAGACCTTCTCTGTTTATCCTATCCATGCACCTCATGATTTTATAAACTGGGATAAAGGTCACCCCTCCGCCTCCGACGCTCCAGGGAAAACAGCCCCAAACTTCTCAGCCTCTCCCTGTAGTTCAAATCCTCCAACCCTGGCAACATCCTTGCAAATCTTTTCTGAACCTTTTCAAGTTTCACAACATCCAATAGGATGGAGACCAGAAATGCACACACTTTTCCAAAAGTGGCCTAACCAACGTCCCGTACAGCTGCAACATGACCTCCCAACTTCTGTACTCCATATTCTGACCAATAAAGGAAAGCATACCAAACACCTGCTTCACTATCCTATCAACTTGCGACTCTATTTTCAATGAGCTATGAACCTCCACTCTAAGGTCTCTTTGTTCAGCAACACTCCCCAGGACCTTACCATTAAGTGTATAAGTCCTGCTAAGATTTGCTTTCCCAAAATGCAGCATCTCGCATTTATCTGAATTAAACTCCATCTGTCACGCTATGGCCCATTAGCCCATCTGATCAAGATCCTGTTATACTGAGTTAACCCTCTTCACTGTCCACTACACCTCCAATTTTGGTGTCATCTGCAAATTTAGTAATAATAACTCCAACGTTCACACCCAAATCATTTATATAAATGACAAAAAGTAATGAACCCGGCACTAATCCTTGTGGCACAGCACTGGTCACAGGCCTCCAGTCTTAAAAACAACCCTCCACCACCACTCTCTGTCTTCTACCTTTGAGCCAGTTCTGTGTCTAAATGGCTAGTTCTCCTTGTATTCCATGAGATCTAACCTTGCTAATCAGTCTCCCATGGGGAATCATGTCGAATGCCTTACTGAAGTCAATATAGATCACATCTACTGCTCTGCCCTCATCAATCCTCTTTGTTACTTTTTCAAACAACTCATTCAGGTTCGTGAGACATGATTTCCCACGCACAAAGCCATGTTAACTATCCCTAACCAGTCCTTGTCTTTCCAAATACATGTACATCCTGTCCCTCAGGATTCCCTCCAACAACTTGCCCACTACTGATGTCAGGCTCACCAATCTATAGTTCCCTGGCTTGTCCTGACCACATTTCCTAAATAGTGGTACCACGTTAGCTAACCTCCAGTCTTCTGGTATCTCACCCGTGACCATTGATGAAACAGATATCTCAACAATCACTTCCCTAACTTCCCACAGAGGTCTAGGGTACACCTGATCAGGTCCTGGGGATTTAACCACTTTTATGCATTTCAAGATATCCAATACATCCTCCTCAGTCACCTGCCCTGCCCTATTTCCCAAGAGTAGGTCAGATTTTGCACCTTCTCTAGTTGAAGTTCTAAATTGAAGAAAGCCAATTTTCATGGTATTAGACAAGAACTGGGGGCAGATGTTCACAGGTCCTTCGATACCTTATTACGTAGTAAGTGGTAGTGAGTACTGACCGAGGGCGAACCCATCGGCCATAGCACTCTCCTTTCCATATCCAATTTATAAGGATTAATTATCAATGTGGTCTTCTTTTGTATGAAGTCTCGTATTTGAAAATATCGAAAAGGTCCTTGCTCGACAACCCAAACTTCTGGCGTAACTGTTCGAAGGACAACATGACCTCCCCATTGAACAGATTTCCCAAACAGGAGATACCTCTGGACTCCCAAAATTTAAATTCAGCATCAGTCAGCCCTGGCTGGAATCCCAACGTTCCCACTGTAGGGGTAGAAGGGAAGGTTGTTTGCAGATTACCCTCATCCTGTCGCATTTTCCTCCAAGCTTTGATTGTATTTAATACAATAGGATTTTTACAATGATCTGTAATGAATCTCATCTTATCCATTAATAGTAAATTGATGAGGGGACATTTTGCTTAGGAGGCCTCAATATCTAACCAGATTGATTGTGGCTCACAGGAGACCCAGTCAGCTACATAAAGTAACAGAGAGCTCAATTGGTACGTCCTGAAGTCCAGAAAATCCAGGCCTCCCCTGACTTATGGAAGCTGCAGCTCATCAAATTTAATAAGGGGCCGTCTATGACTCCAAATAAAGGAGCTGGGCCAGCTGTAGAACTTATGCAGCACCTGTCTCAGCAACATCAAGGGGAGCATTCTCATAGGGTATAAAATATTCATCTTAACCAAAGCTATTCTACCGAGCCAGGATATCGGGAGATCTTCCCAGCGTTGAAGGTCCTGTCTTATTCTCTCTAATAAGTGTGTATAATTGGCTTCATAGAGCTGGCCAAATACCGGAGTAATAAAAATACCTAAGTAAAGAAAACCTCCCAGTGACCACCAAACGGGATCCATCCGGAAAATTGGATAATGCTGATAAGACCTCCCAGCGGCACGGACTCCAATTTTATAAAATTGATTGTGTAACCTGAGAACATACCAAATAAGTTAACCACTTGAATTAAGCGAGGCACAGATGTCAATGGATCATTTAAGAAAAGAAGGACGTCATCTGCAGAGAGAGTAATTTTATGCATACCCGATCCAACCTCCGGACCATTATTTGTATAGCTTCCACCAGCAGCTCAATCACGAGTGTAGTCCCATGTTCTTAACCATGCCCTGAGTTCATCTGCCTTCCCTGTTTGGCCTCTTACATTGAAGTAAATGCAGTTTAATTCATCAGTTCTAACTCTGTGCTTTGTTCCTGCCTGCTTTGGCTTTTTGACTTGCTCCCTTTCCCAACTGTTCCAGTCTCAGATTGATCTCTTTCCTCAGTATTTCCCTGGGTCCCCCACCCTGCCACCTTACTAGTTTAAAATCCTCCCAAGTAGCTCTAGCAAGTCTCCCTGCCAGTGTATTAGTCCCCTTCCAATTCAGGTGCAATCCGTCCTCCTTGTACAGGTCACTCCTACCCTAGAAAAGATTCCAATGATCCAAAAATGTGAACTCGTCTCCCATGCACCGGTTCCTCAGCCACGCATTCATCTTGTCACAATACTGGTTCTTTTTACATGGTTACTATGCTCTTGAGTTTTTTTCCAGAGAGGGGATAATTGGCCAGGCTCCAACTAGGCTGGTTTTGAAAGGTTTATTGGGGCCCTTTCTGTATACCCCTAACAGATAATGCATCCGGCCTAAGGCTGTCAAGAATTTTTTAAAAACCCGGTATAATCAAAGGGGAGTGGCCAGCTAGCTGTGCAGCTAGCCTTCGTTTAGATGAGAGTTTTTGATTCAGTTCAGCAGCATTTTGTGTGTGAAGAAAGACCGCTGGGGCAAGTCCAGCCGGGTACCCCCCCTCTCTCTAACATCAGGTCTGTAAGCCTGGCTTGTTTCATTTCTACACTTTGTGCCAAGGTATATGTTTATTGAGGCTGTTGCAAGTATTTTCAGCATCATTAAGTTGGGATAGTCTGACAGGCTTTTGGATAGGATAAGTCATCCGGATTTCTATTTTCTGTTCTTTGTGTTTCATTCCATAATTTTGTAAATAAAACGTTTGTTTAAAATATGACAGTTGGATCAGCTAATTCACCCTGGGGTATATCCACTGTACTGAAAATGTGTTGCTGGAAAAGCGCAGCAGGTCAGGCAGCATCCAAGGAGCAGGAGAGTCAACGTTTCGGGCATAAGCCCTTCTTCAGGAATCATTCCTGAAGAAGGCCTTATGCCCGAAACGTCAAATCTCCTGTTCCTTGGATGCTGCCTGACCTGCTGCGCTTTTCCAGCAACACATTTTCAGCTCTGATCTCCAGCATCTGCAGACCTCACTTTCGCCTATATCCACTGTACGCTTACCTAAAACAAATAGCAAGTTTACAGCCTGAGCTGCCTGCTTAAAAATGTTTTGAGGGTTCGGGTCAGGTCTCTAACAATTTTGCCTGTCTACTCCTACCCTCACTAGCTCGTAGCACCGGGAGTAATCCACATATTGCTACTCTCGAGGACCTCCTTTTTAAATCCCTGCCTAACTTTCTACAATCTTCCTTCAGAATCGCAACCTTTTCCCTTCCTATGTTGTCGGTTCCAATGTGGACAATGACCTCCTGCTGGCCCCTCTCCCCCTTGAGAACATTCTGTACCCTCTCTGAGACATCCTCGATCCTGCCACCAGGGAGGTAATACACCATTCAGATTTTTCGTTGCTGGCCTCAGAAACATCAGTCTGTACCTCTGACTGGAGAATTCCCCCAACACAATCAATTGCTTGGAACCCAACTTATCCCTCATTACATTAGAGCCAGTCTCAATACCGGAAACTTGGCTGTTTGTGTTGCATTCCCCTGAGAGTCCATCACCCCCTGCATTTTCCAAAACAGCATACTTGTTTGAAATGGGGATAGCCACAGACAACACCTGCACTCCCTGCCCACCTCTCCTGCCTGTCCTGGAGTTGACCCATCTACCTGACTGTACCTGCAGCTTTTCTCCTTTCCTATAACTGCCGTCCATCACTCCCCCGAGCTCTTTGCAAGCAACGTGGTTCTAAATTAAAGGTAGAACCACAAAGATAATAAGCTTTAGGTTACCATCTGAGCCATGTGGTGAGTTAATAAGATCAGTGAAATAAATGCATGACTCAAAGATTGTTGTGGAAAAAAATGAGCTTTGATTAATAGGCACTGGTACTGGGAAAACAGGCCTGTTCATGTGGAACAGGCTTCATTTGAATCAAGCTAGGATCTGTGTCATGGTGAATTGTATAATTATGATTGATAAGAATTCAATTCACAGGGTGATGGTTTAATTGATAAGAATAGATTCATAGAGATGTACAGCATGGAAACAGAACCTTTGGTCAAACACATCCACGCCGACCAGATATCCAAAACTAATCTAGTCCCATTTGCCAGCATTTGGCCCATACCCATCTTAAACCCTTTCTATTCATATACCCATCTAGATGCCTTTAAATGTTTGATTTGTACCAGCCTCCACCACTTGTAACAGCTCATTCCATACACGCACCACCCTCTGTCTGAAGAAGTTGCCCCTTAGGTTCCTTTTAAATCTTTCCCCGCTCACCTTAAACCTTGCCCTCTAGTTTTGGACTCCCCTACCCTGGGGGAAAAGACCTTGTCTTTTTATCCTATCCATGCCCCTCATGATTTAACAAACTTCTATAGGGTCACTCCTCAACTGCCGATGCTTCAGGGATAATGGCCCCAGCTTCCTCCGTTAGCTCAAACCCTCCAATTCAGTAACACTTTTATAATTCTCTTCTACAACCTTTCGGGTTTAACTACACATTTCCTATAGTAGGGAGACCAGAACTGAATGCTATATTTCCCAGGCACAAAGCCATGTTGACTATCCCTAATCAGTCCTTGCCTTTCCAAATACATGTACATCCTGTCCATCAGGATTCCCTCCAACAACTTGCCCACCACCGAGGTCAGGCTCAATGGTCTATAGTTCCCTGGCTTGTCCTTCCCACCCTTCTTAAATAGTGGTACCACATTTGCCAACCTCCAGTCTTCCGGCACCTCACCTGTGACTATCGATGATACAAATATCTCAGCAAAAGGCCCAGCAATCACTTCTCTAGCTTCCCACAGAGTTCTAGGGTACACCTGATCAGCTACTGGGGATTTATCCACCTTTAACCGTTTCAAGACATCCAGCACTTCCTCCTCTGTAATCTGGACATTTTGCAAGATGTCACCATCTATTTCCCTACAGTCTATATCTTCCGTATCCTTTTCCACAGTAACTACTGATGCAAAATATTCATTTAATATCTCCCCCATTTTCTGTGGCTCCACACAAAGGCCGCCTTGCTGATCTTTCAGGGGCCCTATTCTCTCCCTAGTTACTCTTTTGTCCTTAATATATTAGTAAAAACCCTTTGGATTCTCTTAAATTCTATTTGCCAAAGCTATCTCATGTCCCCTTTTTGCCCTCCTGATTTCCCTCTTAAGTATACTCCTACTTCCTTTATTCTCTTCTCAGGATTCCCCCGATCTATCCGGTCTATACCTGACATATGCTTCCTTCTTTTTCTGAATCAAACCCTCAATTTCTTTAGCCATCCAGCATTCCCTATACCTACCAGCCTTCCCTTTCACACTAACAGGAATATACTTTCTCTGGATTATCTCATTCCTGAAGGCTTCCCATTTTCCAGCCGTCCCTTTACCTGCGAACATCTGCCTCCAATCAGCTTTTGAAAGTTCTTGCCCAATACATTGATCACAAGGGAGAAATAGGAGGACATCTGGGATGTCCTGGAGTGGGATCGTTCATCCTGAGAGCAGATATGGCGGAAGCGGAGGAATTGGGAGGGTGAGAGGAGGTGTAGTCAATGTAGCTGAGAGAGGTGGTGGGTTTGTCGTCCGTGTCAGTGTTGGATTGGTAAAAGAAGATTAGATTACCTACAGTGTGGAAACACGCCCTTCGGCCCAACAAGTCCACACCAACCCACCGAAGCGCAACCCACCCAGACCTATACCCCTACCCCTAACACTACGGGAAATTTTATCATGGCCAATTCACCTGACCTGCACATTTTGGACTGTGGGAGGAAACCGGAGCACACGGAGGAAACCCACGCAGACACGGGGAGAATGTGCAAACTCCACACAGTCAGTCGCCTGAGGCGGGAATTGAACTCGGGTCTCTGGCACTGTGAGGCAGCAGTGCTAACCACTGTGCCACCGTGCCGCCCACAAGAGAAAGGAGGTTGGGTAGCTTGATAAATGAAGGTATCCATGAGTGCTGAGTACTGATATAGGTACGATAGATTGTCACGTTGAATCAGTTTGGTTATAAAGAATAGCAAAAGGGAAGACATCATGGGTGGGTATTGTCTGTAGGGTAAAAAGTGAGGTCTGTAGATGCTGGAGATCAGAGCTGAAAATGTGTTGCTGGTTAAAGCACAGCAGGTCAGGCAGCATCCAAGGAACAGGAAATTCGACGTTTCGAGCCGGAGCCCTTCATTGTCTGTAGGCCCCCAATGAGTTGTCTCATTGTAGGATAAAATATAAATCCAGAAATTAAGGAGGTGTGTTCGAAGGGCTCTATAATTTTCATGGGTGATTTCAACTGCATATTGATTAGACAAATCAGATGGTCATTGGTAAATTTAATCAGTAACATATATAAAAGGTCATGAAAGCCCTACACAATGCTGTGCTGCTATTGCTATTGGCTGGTGTTTTCCCTTTTTCATTTTGACTGCTTCTGCCTATTACTGGAAACATATTCCTTAAAAGAAAATCCCAAATCACTCTGGTTACAAAGATTGTCCCAAGAAAACCATCCCAAGTCTGTCTTGTTATGGACTGTAATAATGTCTTGAATAATCCATTAACATATAGACGTGGATTCAATGCAGATGATCCTGGTTATGTCAGGTCAGTTTTATTTTCATCAAATAAGTTATTTAGGATTAGTATTTCCAAGGGATTTGGGGGAACATACACACATACATATATAGGAGGAGAAAGTGAGGACTGCAGATGCTGGAGATCAGAGCTGAAAATGTATTGCTGGAAAAGCGCAGCAGGTCAGGCAGCATCCAAGGAACAGGAAATTCGACGTTTCGGGCAGAAGCCCTTCATCAGGAATGAGGAAAGTGTGTCCAGCAGACTAAGATAAAAGGTAGGGAGGAGGGACTTTGGGGAGGGGCGATGGAGATGTGATAGGTGGAAGGAGGTCAAGGAAGGAGGCCTCCTCTATATCGGGGAGACAGGCCGCCTACTTGCGGAATGTTTCAGAGAACACCTCTGGGACACCCGGACCAACCAATAACCAGAACCCCACTGGTTCTCACCTACCACCCCACCAACCTCCGTATACAGCGTATCATCCGCCGTCATTTCCGCCACCTCCAAACGGACCCCACCACCAGGGATATATTTCCCTCCCCTCCCCTATCAGCGTTCCGAAAAGACCACTCCCTCCGTGACTCCCTCGTCAGGTCCACACCCTCCACCAACTCAACCTCCACTCCCGGCACCTTCCCCTGCACCCGCAAGAAATGCAAAACTTGCGCCCACACCTCCTCCCTCACTTCTCTCCAAGGCCCCCAGGGATCCTTCCATATCCGCCACAAATTCACCTGCACCTCCACACACATCATCTATTGCATCCGCTGCACCCGATGTGGCCTCCTCTATATTGGGGAGACAGGCCGCCTACTTGCGGAACGTTTCAGAGAACACCTCTGGGACACCTGGACAAACCAACCCAACCACCCCGTGGCTCAACACATTAACTCCCCCTCCCACTCCACCAAGGGCATGCAGGTCCTTGGACTCCTCCATCGCCAGACCATAACAACACGACAGTTGGAGGAAGAGCACCTCATCTTCCGCCTGGGAACCCTCCAACCACAAGGGATGAACTCAGATTTCTCCAGTTTCCTCGTTTCCCCTCCCCCCACCTTGTCTCAGTCGAATCCCTCGAACTCAGCACCACCTTCCTAACCTGCAATCTTCTTCCTGACCTCTCCGTCCCCACCCCACTCCGGCCTATCACCCTCACCTTGACCTCCTTCCACCTATCACATCTCCATCACCCCTCCCCCAAGTCCCTCCTCCCTTTCTTTTATCTTAGCCTGCTGGAGACACTTTCCTCATTCCTGAAGAAGGGCTTATGCCTGAAACGTCGAATTTCCTGTTCCTTGGATGCTGCCTGACCTGTTGCGCTTTTCCAGCAACACGTTTTCAACACATACATATATACAAATGTGCTGGCTCCAAATCTGGATCTAGGTTTGCTCACTAAGCTGGAAGGTTCATTTCCAGACATTTCGTCACCCTACTAGGTAACATCTTCAGTGAACCTCCGGGCGAAGCACTGTTGATAATTCCTGCTTTCTACTTATATGTTTGGGATTCTTTGGGTTTGTGATGTCATTTCCTGTTCCTTTCTCAGTGGGTGGTGGATGGGGTCTCACTCGATGTGTTTGTTGATAGTGTTCTAGTTGGAATGCCATGCTTCTAGGAATTCTCGTGCGTGTCTCTGTTTGGCTTGTCTTAGGATGGATGTGTTGTCCCAGTCGAAGTGGTGACCTTCCTCATCTGTATGTGAGGATACTAGTGAGAGAGGGTCATGTCGTTTTGTGGCTAGTTGATGTTCTTGTATCCTGGTGGCTAGTTTTCTGCCTGTTTGTCCAATGTAGGTTTGTTACAGTTCTTGTACAGTATTTTGCACCAACACACTAAAACAGCAGCTAACAAGACCCTGTACAGACAACAACAAAACTAATGTTACTTACAAAATACAGTCCTTGCACAGTAACAAACACTACCTTGGACAAACAGGCAGAAAACTAGCCACTAGGATACACGAACACTAACTAGCCACAAAATGACATGACCCTCTCTCACTGGTATCCTCACACATGGATGAGGAAGGGCACCACTTCGACTGCGACAACACAGAAGCATGGCATTCCAACTGGAACTCTCTCAACAAACACATCGAGTTAGACCCCATCTACCATCCTCTGAGAAAAATAGGAAATTTAAAATCTGATTGAAGATTTGTAGCTCAGGTATCCGTTGTTGTGGTTCCGCTCGCCGAGCTGGAAGTTTTTGCTGCAAACGTTTCGTTCCCTGGCTAGGGAACATCATCAGTGCTGTTGGAGCCTCGTGTGAAGCGCTGCTTTGATGTTTCTTCCGGTATTTGTATTGGTTTGTTCTTGCCGCTTCCGGGTGTCAGTTTCAGCTGCAGTGATTTGTATGTGGGGTCCAGGTCGATGTGTCTGTTGATGGATGTTCTTGCCGTTTCCGGGTGTCAGTTTCAGCTGTAGTGGTTTGTATATGGTGTCCAGGTCAATGTGTCTGTTGATGGAGTTTGGGGATGAATGCCATGCTTCTAGGAATTCTCTGGCTGTTCTCTGTCTGGCTTGTCCTATGATAGTGGTGTTTTCCCAGTCAAATTCATGTTGCTGGTTGTCTGAGTGTATGGCTACTAGAGATAGCTGGTCGTGTCGTTTTGTGGCTAGCTGATGTTCATGAATGCGGATTGTTAGCTGTCTTCCTGTTTGTCCTATATAGTGTTTTGTGCAGTCCATGCATACCATGCATATCAAATTTCAACTGTCACCCATTGCACCTTTATCAATCAAGCTTTATTTCAGGATTTTTTTTATCTAGCTCTTTGGACTGTTTCCCCCACCACTACCACCTTCTGCCCAGCAGGGACCCGGCAAGCATCTGGCTGCTCGTTGGATGCTGCCTGAACTGCTGCGCTCTTCCAGCACCACTGATCCAGAAGCCTGACAAACAATGTTCCTTGAGTTGGTCCCTGCAGCCTCTTGGTGACTGTAGCCCTATGACTGACAACCGCTTGGGGGAGGCAGTGAGCGCGCGTGCGTCCTGGGGCTGGAGGGGGGTTTTTTTCCGCCTGTTTCTGGACGTTTCTGCAGCTTTATTGTCGACGTCGCGGTGAGCTCAGAGTGAAGGGCAGGCCGGCAGAAACAGCACAGAGATACACACACAACACACACTCACACACAGGCAGAGAGGGAGAGAGACTGACAGCTCACTGAAACAGCCAGGTAGGAGCATTGCAATAAAATACTTAACTAAAAAAAAATCTTTTAATTAACAGCCGTTTCCCCAGCCCTGCTCCAGCAGGCAGTGGGGATGAACCCGTGTTATAATTAGCTGTCTCTGAATACTTGTTCTGTTGTTAGCACCCCGATTTAAACAGCTTTTTGAGGTAAAGTCTTTCAGCAGTTGGATTCCTGTCCCCATTAAAAACTCCTCTCTCTCTCTCCGAATTGTTAGCGGTTGCTGTGATACATTGTAACCACCTCATTGTTCTGCTGGATACTTTGTAACCCGGGATCCATCTTTCTCTTTGTCTCACTTGTTACATTATGGTGCGATTGTTACTTTGTGTCCAGATTGTGTTACTTTGTATCTCCTTTGGTGCAGAAACAGGAGAGGGGGCTTCATGTTGTGTTGTTTGTTGCCCCGCCTCCTGCGGCCACTCATTGGGCGCCTGGCCTGCCACCCCGCTCATCCCCATTGCCCGCGGCGGCTGTCAGTCATTCTCTGCCCCTCCCCTTCCTCCCCCAAACCTTGTGCGGATTGGAAATGTAAACAGAGAAAGTGCTGGAAGAATGGGGACAGAGAGAGGGGGAGAAAGAAAGAGTCCGTTTGAGGTCATCGTAACCTGCCCCTTTCCCCCCCCCCCCCCAACAGGGTTGCTAAATCTTGCTGGAGAAGGTCCCCATGACATACTTCCCAGAGCATTGGGATATTCCCAGCTGGCAGTCAAAAAGTGTGGTGCTGGAAAAGCACAGCTGGTCAGGCAGCATCTGAGGAGGAGAATCGATGTTTGATCAGGAATGTGATGCTTGAAATCAACTAGGAGAAAGTGAGGACTGCAGATGCTGGAGATCAGAGCTTAGAAATGTGTTGCTGGAAAAGCACAGCAGGTCAGGCAGCATCCAAGGAACAGGAGAATCGACGTTTCGGGCATAAGCCCTTCCCGAAATGTCAATTCTCCTGTTCCTTTGATGCTGCCTGACCTGCTGCGCTTTTCCAGCAATACACTTTTAAGCTTATGCTTGCAGTATTGACTCTCCTGCTCCTCGGATGCTGCCTGACCTGCTGTGCTTTTCCAGCGCCACACTTCTTGACTCAGACTCTCCAGCATCTGCAGTCCTCAATTTCTCCTGTTCTCTCAGCTAGGTCAATGTGTGTACCTCTTCTTCAAAAGCATTTGTTTGTGGGATCCTGCTGTGCTCAAATTCGCCATTGTCTTTCCTACAGCACAACCATGACTACACCTTGAAACAACGCTTCATTAATGGTAAAGTGCTTTGGGATGTCAACTCGTTAAGTAAATGCAAGTCTTTTTAAAGACTCTGAATTAACAAAGCATACTTTTCATTCGATGTGAACGTTAGTTCATAGAATCCCTACAGTGTGGGAGCAGACCATTCAACCCCTCAAGTCCAAACTGCCCTTCTGCACAGCATCCTGTCAATCCCTGTAACCCTAGATTTCCTGTGTCTAATCCACCTAGCCTACACATCCCTGGATAGCATGGGCAATTTAGTGTGGCCAGTCCACCTAACCTGCACATCTAGACCATAGGAGGAAACCCATGCAGACACAGTATGTGCTAACATACAGTCACCTGAGGGTGGAATTGAAACCAGGTCCTTGGCACTGCTAACCACTGAGCCACTAAACTGCCCTGATAAGGCCAGGATTTATGTCCATCCTTATTTGTCTCTTGAACTGAGTGACTTGCTCAGTTATTACAGAGGGAAGTTAAGAATCAGTCACATTGCTGTAGGTCTGAAGTCACATCTAGGCCTGACCCCTCTTGCAAGGATGCCTGCCTTGAAGAAGTTTTCCTCCTCTCTCTACAAGAATCTCAGGGAGTCCCTCTCCCACTGCAACTCCCAGATGTGCTACTTTCTCCCCATCCCCACCCTCCTCTAGCTTATCTCTCCACGCTTCAGGCTCTCTGCCTTTATTCCTGATGAAGGGCTTTAGTCCGAAACGTTGACTTTACTGCTCCTCGGATGCTGCCTGAACTGTTGTGCTCTTCCAGCACCACTGATCCAGAATCTGGTTTCCAGCATCTGCAGTCATTGTTTTTACCCAGGTATGGGTGGCAGACCCCCTTCCCATGAAGAATATGGGACAGCACGGTGGCACAGTGGTTAGCACTGCTGCCTCACAGTGCCAGAGACCCGGGTTCAATTCCCGCCTCAGGCGACTGACTGTGTGGAGTTTGCACGTTCTCCCCGTGTCTGCGTGGGTTTCCTCCGGGTGCTCTGGTTTCCTCCCACAGTCCAAAGATGTGCGGGTCAGGTGAATTGGCCATGCTAAATTGCCCGTAGTGTTAGGTAATGGGCAAATGTAGGGGTATGGGTGGGTTGCGCTTCGGCGGGTCGGAGTGGACTTGTTGGGCCGAAGGGCCTGTTTCCACACTGTAAGTAATCTAATCTAAATTAGTGAACCAGATGGGTTCTTACAACAATCCAAGAGATTAATGGTCATTATAACTGATACTTTTTTGTTCCAAAATCACATGAATTAAAAATGATAGCAATGTTTAAGAGACATGCATACAGATGTGAGAACAGGCAGTGAATAGAAAGACCATATGCAGGAAAATGGGAATATTTTAAAATGGCATCATTGTGGGCACAGACCTGGTGGGCCGAAGGGCCTATTCCTGTGCTGTGCTGTTGTGGGTATAAATTTAAATTGCCCATTCATGATGGGATTTGAACTTCTCTCTGGATTACTGGTCCCGAGGCAATGGACTAGAGGCATTAGCACTGGGCTGTTCATTCAGTGAACCAGGTATTATTCTGGGAGCCCAGGTTCGAATCCAAATGGTGGATTTTGAATTCAATTAAAAAAACGTCTGGAATGAAGAGTCTGAATGATGACCATGAATCCATTGTCAATTGTGAGAAAAATCCATCTGGTCCAATAATGTCCTTTAGGGAAGGAAGCTGCCATCCTTACCTGGTCTGGGCTACACGTGACTCCAGACCCATAACCAATGTGGTTGATTCTTAATTACCTGATAGGCAGTTAAGGATGGACAATAAATGCGGCCTAGCCAGGGATGCCCTCATCCCAAGAATGAATTTATAAAAATAACCCTAAATTCAACCACTATTACTCCTTCAGGCAAATTCCATCCACTTCTGTGGGTGCGTTTCAGACCATAACTCACTACTTTTAAAAATATGTATTATGCTTAGATTAGATTAGATTCCCTACAGTGTGGAAACAGGCCCTTCGGCCCAACAAGCCCACACTGACCCTCCAAAGATTAACCCACCCAGACCCACTTCCCTCTGACTAATGCACCTAACACTGTGGGCAATTTAGCATGGCCAATCCACCCGACCTGCGCATCTTTTGGTTCTTGCCCACCAACAATAATCCACAGTATTGTTGGTTTTTCATGCGTTGATGTTTTCATAAACTCTTGAACTAGGGCTCATCGAGATGTACAGCATAGAAACAGACCCTTCGGTCCAAGGCATCCATGTTGACCAGATATCCCAACCCAATCTAGTCCCATTTGCCAGTGCTGGGCCCGTATCCCACTAAACCCTTCCTATTCATATACCCATCAAGATGCCTTTTAAATGGTGCAATTGTACAAGCCTCCACCACTTCCTGCTGCTCCTTGGATGCTGCCTGAACTGTTGTGCTCTTCCAGCACCACTAATCCAGAATCTGGTTTTCAGCATCTGCGGTCATTGTTTTTACCTCCGTTTTTAAACTCAGTCCACTATTCTGACCAAGTCTTCAGGAATCTGCCCCTATATATGTTCAAGCTCTGTGTCTAGTTCTGCTTTATAATGCTCCCGTGAAGCAGCTCAGGGTATTTCATTTTCATAGCTGTGATATGCTAATTTATGAAGTTTTGTTGACAGGTCGCTTATGAGGGATGACCTTCTGAGACTTAATGGTTTACCAGAGGAGCTGGTCGGTTCATTTTGAGCCTGAACTTGGGCATGTAGGTCTGTTGTGTTTGATTGTAATGCCAAAGGAAATATTTGTCAGTTTTTGAGGCTGTTTAAGTCTTTGCAGCACTGGAGGTGGGAATGGGGTGTAGAGGGATAATCTGGCTTTTGGAACTTATTGGGTGGATGTAAATTCCTTGAATTCAATCAAGGCAGATTTTAATAGATTTTCAGTAGATGAGGGAGTCGAGGGTAATGGGGACTGCCAGAAAGTGAAGATGTGACCTCAACCAGATCAGCCACGGTCTTATAGAATTGGGGGAATAGGGCTGAATGGCCTACTTATGGTTCAAATGTTGCATTCCTATAGACTATCTATTTTCATCTCCCTTCCTTTCTGCTTCCTGAATCCAGGGCTCTCCATCCACTTGATAGTTTACCCATGGTGCCAAATTTAGTTTGCTTTGCCCCACTTCATGTTTGACTCAAGTGTCGTGTGCGTGTGATATTTAAATACGTTCAGGTACAAGGAGTGGCTAGTGTTTATTGCATTCACACAATAGTCACATTTCACTCGTGGTTCAGTAGCAGTCTCTGCCAAGAGAGGAAAGGCTATTTTGCACTAGTGTTTAGGATCTGGAATGCACTGGCTGATAGCATGATGGATACAGAATCGGAGAGTCATACAGTACAGCAGAGGCCCTTTGATCCATTGATGCACTGCCAGAACCTGCTCTACAACCTATACACTCCCACTTTCATAGAACATAGAACATTACAGTGCAGTACAGGCCCTTCGGCCCTCAATGTTGCGCCGACCTGTGAAACCAGTCTGAAGCCCATCTATCCTACACTGTTCCTTATCATCCATATTTTTATCCAATGACCATTTAAATACCCTTAACGTTGGTGAGTCCACTACTGTTGCAGGCAGGGTGTTCCACGCCCTTAATGCTCTGAATAAAGAACCTACCTTTGACATCTATCACCTCTCAATTTAAAGCTGTGTCCCCACATGCTAGCCACCACTATTCACTTTCCTACACTAAGTCCATAGTCTTGAATGTTAAGGCATTTTGTGTGTTCATCCATGCACTTTTTAAAGGATGTGAGGTTTCCTGTCTCAATTAACGTCCCAGATAGTATATTCCAGATCCCCACTAGCCTCTGGGTGAAAAGTAAATTCATCAAATTCCCTCTCAACTTCCTGCCTTTCACTGTAAAAGTAAAGCCATTGTTCTTGACCCTTCAGTCATAAATATGATGACCGTGTGTTAGAACAGGTAAGAATGATGAGGTTGTGTGTCTGTCTATCAGTGCGAGGGGTAGGTGGGTGTGTAAGTGCATGTGACAGCATGTATGCACATGAATTGGTGTGTGTGTGTGTGTGTGTGTGTGTGTAAGTGTGTGTGACAGCATGTATGTACATGAATGGGTGTGTGTGTGAGACAGCATGTATGTACATGAATGGGTGTGTGTGTGAGACAGCATGTATGTACATGAATGGGTGTGTGTGTGACAGTGTGATTTAATGAGGGTGACAGAATAAGAGTGAGTGTGTGAAGGTATTTGCTTCAATGTGTGAGAGTTTGTCAGAGTGTGAACATGTGAGTGGGATGCACTGAGGGTTTGGGAATGTGTGTGTGACTGGGAGAGTGTGTGAGAGTGTCCAGGAGTCTGTACCTTTTGTGAATTATTACTGGGGCAGGGATAGCTTGGGGTTTATAGACAGTTCCACCTATTGGACTATTGACACTCAAACTTTACAGCGAGATGGGCACACTGACAGGCACCATCTTTCATCCATTGACGTACTCAGGAGCACAATCAGTACATACACGCATGTGTGTACACACTGCAGTCAAGATATATGTACCCAGAATCTCACTGACACACCCTTAGGAACAATCCCGAGTCTCTGCTCAGCCCTCTGTATTTGTCGGGGAGGGGACAGATTCAGTGTCTTGGGGCTGAGAGTGGGATCACAAGTGATTTTGTTTTACAGAGTTGTTTTAAACACTGTACACTGGCATTGTCAATGCTGATGCTGCTTTTGACAGATTCAAAAAGAAGCCTCCAAAAAGGGAGACACAAACATGATGAACCAAATGACCTTATTCTATGTTGTATAGCTCTTAACTATCCATGGAATAGAAACATAGTAGTGGCTTTACGTTAGTGAAATGATACAGCTGTAAAACATGAGGTAAGACGCACAGCGCAGGTCAGTCATACATCAGTGTGACAGAAGCGGGTGGAAGTGAGTATAACCAGGATGGGAGGAGTCTTCGATTATGCTAGTTGCTTTCCTGAGGCAGCGGGAAGTGTAGATAGAAGGATGGTTTTTGCATAATGGACTAGGCTGTGTTCACGACTTTCTGTGATTTCTTGTGGTCTGAGGAATAGTAGTTGCCATACCACACTGATGCATCCAGATAGGATGCTTTCTACAGTACACCTATAAAAACTTCCATGTTTTTGTGAAGATCTGTAGCTTGGGAGCTGGTTGGATTGGTTATTGGTCTGTTTGCTGAGCTGGTAGGTTTGTTGGCAGATGAGAATGATTACTCCATCAGCAAACACATTAATCTGGACCCAATATACAAACTGCTGCAATGGAAAAACCAGGAACAGCACAAACAGAACCACACCAGTTCATAGCAGAAGAGCACAGCAGCGTTTCACAGGAGGTAACATAGCACTGATGATGTCTCCTAGCAAGGGGACGAAATGTCTGCCAACAAACCTACCAGCTCGGTGAACAGACCAACAACAGACTTTTGGCCACACGGTCATGAGTGTATAAGGAGTCGAAAAGTGTGGCACCGGGAAAGCACAGTAGGTCAGGCTGCATCCGAAGAGCAGGAGAATCGACATTTCAGGCATGTCCTGATGTAGGGCTTATGTCTGAAACATTGACCCTCCTGCTCCTCAGATATTGCTTGACCTGCTGTGCTTTTCCGGTGCCACACCTTTCGTCTCTGACTCTCCAGCATGTGCCGTCCTCACTTTCTCCTGGTCGGTGTCGAAGGAGTAGAGCAAGGGGCAGCCTTGGGGGGCACTGGTGTTGGGGATTATGGTGAAGGAGGTGTTGTCTCTTATTCTGGCTGAGTGCGCTCAATGGGTCAGGAAGTCTCTGTTCCAGTCACAGACCGTGGAGCCAAGGCCTAGGTGCTGGAGTTCAGAGATGAGTTTGTTTAGAATTATGCTGTTGAAGGCAGAACTGTAGTCAATAAGTATTAGGACATTATGTGACATTAAAATGTTGCCATATCAAAAGTTTGTTGTTAGTCTACTTGCTTGGGTAGATGTGAAAGATCTTATGGTTCCTATTTTAATGAAGAACAGAAGAGTTCTTCCCACTATCTCTTGACCAATGTTACAAACAAAATTCGCCAAAATTCTGGTCTTTATCACTTGCTGTTTGTGGGAGCTTGCAGAGTAGAGTTGGCTGCTGTGTTTCGGAAATCACAGCAATAATTACCCTGCAGAATTGCATCATTGGTTTTATATAGACACATCATTTCATTCTTTTCAAACCAAATTGTGGCATCTCAGCACTTGGTTCAACCAATGAACTTCACTGGCTTGGATTTGTACAGCGCCTTTCAGAACGTGAGCTATTCCAAAGTGATTCACAGCCAAAGCGTGTGAAGTGTAGTCACTGTTATCCTGTCGGAAACCTGGCAGCCAATTTCATGCACAGCAGGCTCTCACCAATGAAACTAAGTGACGAGAATCTGTTTCAGTGATGCTCTTTAGGGCATTGGTGAGAACTAATGCCATGAAACTTTTCAATGTTATCCCTGAGAGGGCTCTTGGTTTTGACATTTCATTGTACACAGACGGTATGCAGTGGTCCCCAATACTGGCACTGGGACATTTGGTTCCGTTTACCCTTTTTCCTTCAAGAAGGACACGTAGGCATCAGAGCTGAAAATGTGTTGCTGGAAAAGCGCAGCAGGTCAGGCAGCATCCAAGGAGCAGGAGATTCGACATTTCGGGCAAAAGCCCTTCTTCTTGAGGGCTTATGCCCGAAACGTCGATTCTCCTGCTCCTTGGATGCTGCCTGACCTGCTGCGCTTTTCCAGCAACACATTTTCAGCTCTGATCTCCAGCATCTGCAGACCTCACTTTCTCTATGTAGGCATTAGAGTAGAGTACAGGAAAGATTACAGGGAACTTCACTGATGTAGAAAGATCAGAGAAGCTGGGCCTGATCTCTGTGGAGGAGAGAAGATGAGAGATTTGGGACAGATAGTCAAAACCTTAAGGGGGTCTGGATAGACTGGATAGGACAGACCTGTTCTCATTGGTGAAAGCATCAAAAACCAAAGGACACAAACTCAAAGTCATTAGCAAAAGGTGAAATGATGATGTGAGGAAAAAACTTGTTTTCCACAATGAGAGCCAGGAATTGAGGGTTTGAGTTATAAGAAGAGGTTGTATAGGCTGGGGCGTTTTTCACTGGAGGTTGAGGGGTGACCTTATAGAGGTTTATAAAATCATGAAGGGCACAGATAAGGAGAATAGCAAGGGTCTTTTCCCTAGGCTGAGGGAGTTCAAAACTAGGGGGCATTATTTTTAAGGTGAGAGGAGAAAGTTTTAAAAAGGACATGAGGGATAATTTTTTTTTTACACATTCTTGTATAGAGTGAACTGCCAGAGGAAGTGGTGGATGAAGGTACAGTTACAACATTTAAAAGTCATTTGGATAAATTGCTGAATTAGAAGGGATATGGGCCAAGCACAGGTAGGTGGGACCAGTTTAGTTTGGGAATATGGTTGGAGTGAACGAGTTGGATCAAAGGGTCTGTCTCCATGCTGTATGACTATGGCTCTGAATGTTTAGGATCTGGATTGCACAGCCTGAGAGTGTAGTGGAGGCAGGTTCAAGGTAAATTGTCCTTCCTGGAGCTGGCATGGATACTGTGGGCTGAACTGCCTCTTTCCGTGCTGTGAGTATTCCATAACTCTGTTCCATTATCTGGTAGAGTGGGAATTGAACCCACAAAGTTCTGACTTGGAGGCAAAAACACGACCCACTGAACCATGGTAGCACCTGTCAGTGTTAATGGCTGGTGTTTTCTTTGTTGTGATTTGACCTGAAGGAAATGTGAACCTGTTTTAAAAGGTGTAGGCCATTTGGCCCATCTAGCCTACTCTGTCATTCATTAGGGTCATGTTGATCCTCTATCTCAATGCTGTACTTCTATTCTCTCCCGTACATCTTTAGCTTGTAGAAATCTTGCCAGTATCTTTTTAAAATGCATTCAGTGACTTTGACACAGGAAAGTAGGGCACTGGAATCATCTTGGGTGTCATTGGTGATGTTGGAAATGTCAGGTTAAATGGGGACAGTTATTCTGTGTTTGCAAGTGATGTGTTGACTTGTTAATTATCTTTCAGAGGAACTGGCTGACTGGTAGGTTGCTTTATAACAAAAAATAGCTCTTTACTAATGATGATATGAATCATGCATAACAGAAGAGAAAGCAGCCCTTATATGGAGGCTGCTTGAACTGCTGCCTGTGGTTTGTTTTAAAATGTCTCGATAACTGGAGATGAGGTTGGTATTTGTGGAGTGCCTTTAATTGCTGAGTGGGAGCGTTGGCACGTTCAGGACTAGAGCCAAGAATGTACATTTGTTAAGCCATTTTATTGTGTTAAATATCTCATAGTGTTTACCAGGGGCTTTGATAGGCTGATAAGAATTTAACATCCAGAGCACAACCTTGAGAAGGGCCTAATGACCCATTTTTAATGTTGGAACAGTGACCAAAGAGGGAGGTTTCTCCCACCCACACACCTAAGCTCTCACAGACTTCTGTTACTCAGACCGCTGCCCGTATTCTGACCACCGCCAAGTCTTGTTTTTGTGCCTGCTGTGACCCACACAGGCCCATGGCCCAACAGCACCTCAGCATTTAAAACTCTAGTCCATCCTCCAGCCCTGGGAAGTGCGGTGCACAGCAAACTCCCACAAGTGAGGACGAGGTGACAAGAATCTGTGAGTGATGTTTAAGGTACCCCTTGCCTTTCTTTAAAATGCTGTGGGACTTTTACTGCCCGTTTTGAGGGGGCAGATAGATGAGCCCTTGGTTTTTCAGTGAAAGTGCAGCACTCTGTGTACACTGTGCCTGGTGATCCTCCAGGATCCCTTTCTTCCTTCTGCTAGTTCCGCCCTTTTCTGTGAACTCATGATTTTTGCCTTAGCAGCAATAGCTTCAGCTGCATGAGCCTTACATTCTGGGATTCTTACACCAAGCCTCTTGGCCTTGCAGTTTCTCCAAGATGTTCCTTCAAAACCCGTGGTTGGAGGCAGTGAGATACTGGTAATTATCCAGAGACCTTGGATGATGCTTTAGTACATTGGTTTAATCCCAACACAGAAAATTTAATCAGTTAAGTTTGCAAGTGAAAGCTGGTCTCTGTGATGGCGATAGTGACTCTGGCGCAGGTCATTGTCAAAGCCCAACTGGTTCACCTTTGGGGAAAGAAACTGCCATCCTTACTTGGTCTGGCCTACATGTGACTCCAGACCTACAGCAACGTGATTAACTCTTAACTACCCTCTGGGCAATAAAAATGCTAGCCTAACCAGTGCTGCCCTCATTCTGTGAATGAATTAACATTAAAAGTGGTCATTCTTCAGATGTTGAGAGTAGTAGGTGCCCATGAGCTGTCTTTTGTCTGTTGCTTTACTTGTTAAGTCCCTTGGGGTTCGCTGTTTGTTAAAAGGCACTTCACAGAGCCAAGCTGTTGGTTCTGTGAAGGGTGATGAGCATTTAAATTCTGGTCTTGTTTGAGTCAAGGACTCTGCTGCAGTCAGTCGAGGTGTTTTTATCTGCTAGAAAGAGGGTACCGTATTTAACACTGACAGCTTTTTTGGTGCTTGGCCTGTGAAACGAGTTTATAAGTGACATCGGTGAGGACAGAAATAGCTCCTCATCACAGTATGTGCTCAGGGACTGAAAATAGAGGCCAAGGATTTTGCATGTCTGAGATCAGGGGCGTTGGAGCAGTATGTGTCTGTTTTATATAAATATATGATCCATTTATTTACACATCATACATTTATATAAGATGACATTTGTTTCATGTACACATGTGATTTAATTTAAATCTGGATATTAATATACAGTATCAGCTGTGGCACTGTTGGCAATAGCCACAGATTTAGGTCCAGTCCTGGGACTTTTAAAGTAAAGACGACATTCCCAATGTCATACTGAGGGTGTGATGCACTGTTGGAAAGTAGATTTAAAATCTGCCCTCTTGGGTGTGGGCATAAAAGATGGCAAGGCACCACTCTGAAGAAACACAGAGAAGGTCTCCCTGGTGTCCTGACTGATGTTTTTCCCCAAACGACGTCATTAGATTGTGTTATTTGATCATTGTCTCTTTGCTCTTTGTGGGATCTTGCTGTGTGCAAATTGGTTGATGTGTTTCCTGTGACAATGTTTCAAAAATATCTTATTCCCCATAAAGTGCTTTGAGTCATTTTATTGGTCATCCAAGGCACTGTACAAATACAAGTCATACACCACGGAAACAGACCCTTTGGTCCGACCTGCCTATCTTCTTTTCCACCTATCCACTCCACCCTCTCCTCCCTGACCTATCACCTTCATCCCCTCCCCCACTCACCCAGTGTACTCTATGCTACTCTCTCCCCACCCCCACCCTCCTCTAGCTTATCTCTCCACGCTTCCAGCTCACTGCCTTTATTCCTGATGAAGGGCTTTTGCCCGAAATGTCGATTTCGCTGCTCGTTGGATGCTGCCTGAACTGCTGTGCTCTTCCAGCACCACTGATCCAGAATCTGGTTTCCAGCATCTGCTGTCATTGTTTTTACCTTTGGTCCAACCAGTCCCTGTCAAACATAATCCAAACTAAACTAGTCCCACCTCCCTGCTCCTGGCTCATATCCCTCCAAACCCTTTCCTATCCATGAACTTATCCAAATGTCTTTTAAACATTGCAATTGCACCCACATCCACCACTTCCTAAGGAAGTCATTCCACACGCCAACCACCCTGGGTGTAAAAGGAAAATTGCCCTTCATGTCTTTTGTAAATCTTTCTCCTCTCATCTTAAAACTGTACTCCCTAGTCTTGAAATACCTTGTGAAGACAATTACCAATAACTCTGCCTGTACCCGTCATTATTTTATAAACTTCTGTAAGGTCGCCTCTTTATCTTTAATCTGTTCATTTTACTTATGATAATGATTAAGCTTAGCCACCTCCCTCCTCCGTGCCTCAGGAAGGTTCTGAGGAAGGGTCACCGGATCCGAAATATTAACGCTGCTTTCTCTCCACAGATGCTGCCGGTCCTGCTGAGTTTTTCCAGCAATTTCTGTTTTTGTTTTGGATTTCAAGCACCACAATTCTTTTGTCTTTTTCCCCTCTATATTGACTGCTTGTAAAGGTGCTGGAGGCTGCAACACTTCGTATCAAAGAAATATTTATGTATCTGCTTGCAGTACCAAGGAATAAAATTCAGTGGGCTGGAAAAAAAGGGCTATAACTCTTAAGTGGTTATTTTTGACTAGCGCAGAGTCAACGGGCCGAAGGGCCTTTTCAAGTGTCGTAGATCTCTGTGAGTAAAGACACAATATTAGAGATGTTGGAAATTTGAAGCAAGCACTGAGAATGCAGCAGGCCAGGCAACATCTGTGGAGAGAGACACCATTAACCTTACAAGTCTGGTCTGACTCTTCTCCAGCATCCTCCTTCAGCTCTGAAGAAGACTCAAAATGTTAACGCTGTTTTTTTCTCCACAGGTGCTACCAGACCTGCTGAGTTTCTCTTGCATTCTCTTTGTTTCCTCTATACTAACATTTGCTTAGACCAGACCTGGAGTGCTAGTGTCCATGATAGAAATGATATGCAGGTACTGGAGAAGGTGTGGAAAAAAATAAACTGGAATGATACCAACACTGAGAAGTTAATAGAAAAGATGCGATAGAAAATATTCAATTAAGATGAATCTAGGAAAAAAATAGTGAGAATAATATATTGATATGTTTTATTTGATGTTACAGTCATAGAGTCAAAACTGCAACACTCAAAAAGGCCCTTCAGGCCATTGAATCTGTGCCAGTCAAAAACAAGCACCTAACTATTCTAAGGAGAAAGTGAGGTCTGCAGATGCTGGAGATCAGAGCTGAAAATGTGTTGCTGGAAAAGCGCAGCAGGTCAGGCAGCATCCAAGGAACAGGAAATTCGACGTTTCGGGCATAAGCCCTTCATCCTGATGAAGGGCTTATGCCCGAAACGTCGAATTTCCTGTTCCTTGGATGCTGCCTGAGCTGTTGCGCTTTTCCACCTAACTATTCTAATCCCATTTTCCAGGACTCAGCCCAAAGCCTTTTATAACTTGGTATTCCAGTGCATGTCTGAACACTTCTACAATGTTATTCAGGTTTCTGCCTGTACCACCCTTGGAGGCAGTGAGTTCCAGATTCCCACCACCCTCTGGGTGAAAAGATTTTTCTTCCATCCCCTTACAACCTCTTACCCCTTACCTTAAATCTATGTCCCAACTATTCTCCCACCATGAGTACTGGTATGGATTGTCTAATGCCTTTTATCTGGGTGGTATGATTTTTACTGTGTACTTTACAGTCTCGTCATTAGCAAGTTGCTGTCTGTGGGATCATACTGTATTCAAATTTGCCACATTTGCTTACATTACAAAGTGACTGCACTTGTAAAACTTAATGTGCTGTGAAGTGGGTTGGGTGCTACTGGAATGGAGATCTGAGCTGTTTCAGGGTGTGGCCACGTGAACCAGCCTTGTTTCACACTATCATGACAGAACAGCTTGACACAGAGGAAGCGGGTCAGCAGAATAGTGTGCTGCCATCCAGGAATAACAAGAGCAAAAGCCAGAACATCTGCATTTGTCTATCCCCTGTTCCCAATCTCGGCGTGGATTAAAATCCTTCAGGCCTACTAGCCCACGTTGACCATGTTTCCAAACTAAACTGGTCCCGCCTGCCTGCGTTTGGCCCATATCCCTCCAAACCATCCCTATTCACAAACATATCCAAATGTCTTTTAAATTGTAACTGCATCCATCACACACAAACCATTCTCTACGTAAAAGAAGTTGCCCCTCAGGTCCTTTTTAAATCTTCCTCCTCTCACCTTAAAAATATGCCTCTTAGTTTCGAACTCCTCCACTCTAAGGAGAAGACACTTTATTTGTGCCCCATATGATTTTATAAACGTAATTAAAGTCACCCCTCAACCTACGCTCCAGTGGAAAAAGTTCCAGCCTTTCCAGTCTATCTTTATATCTCAAACACTGCGTTCCTGGTAACTCTTTTCTGAACCCTCTCCTTCCTGTAACAGTCATTAGGGATTGATGAGGTCAAACCTCTTAACATAGATGTGCAGAGTACAGGGAGTGAAGTACTTCTCAATGATTTCAGTTTCAGCTACATTGCTGACATGGACCTTCAGTACATTTTGTTGGTTTTGTTTCTTTCTCATTTCCCTGAAGATATGTGGCCTCCATATGAAAGGTTTATTATGTGGAGCTTCTGAGAGGGGACTGGCTCATGCAAGTTGTGACATTTCAGCAGCAGAAAGGAATCTGCTGTGGCTTTGGAAGAATGCAGTGGTTGACTCTTGTGGCGCAGTAGTAGTGTCCCTACCTATGGTATAGGAGGCCCAAGATCAAGTCTCACCTACTCCGGAGCTGTGTAATAACATCTGAGTAGGTCGATCAGAAAACACGCACATGCTGTCCTGCTGTAGTCATGTGTCTGCTGTAACTTACTTTCACTTTGGAATGATTAGCTATTAAATACAATATTTGAAACATGGTGTCAGAACTGAGATGGTAAGATTGTGTGAATTTTAGTGTAAAATAGAGAAGAATTGAATCATCACAGTGTGGAAACAGGCACTTGGCCCAACAAATCCACACTGACCCTCCAAACAGTAACCCACACAGATCCATTCCCCTATCCTGTCACTCTACATTTCCCCCAGCTAATGCACCTAAACTCCACATCCCTGGACACTATGGGCAATTTAGCATGGCCAATTCACCTAACCTGTACATCTTTGGATTGTGGGAGGAAACCGGAGCACCCGGAGTAAACCCACGCAGACACGGGGGACATGTGCAAACTCTACACAGACAGTTGCCTGAGGCTGGAATTGAATCCGGACAGCAATGCTAACCACTGAGCCACCGTGTTGCCTGTGCTCTGCAATTGGATGAGTCAGAATGCCTGTGGACTTTCCACTCCCTACTACTGTCCAAAGAATGAAGGAATGAGACAGAATTGAAATTCATTCCATTCTCAGTAGCAAAACTGTGTAGTAGCAAGAAAGTTGAATAGAAAGAAGTAAGTTTTGCAATTGTTTAATCAGTGTTTGAAGTTGCATTTCGCTTGGGGCGCTCCTTGCACAGCCGTGAAGGATTTACTGTTGATGGAAGTGTCTGGTGGTTTTGGTGCATTTATGTCAATGTGGGTGCAGTTAATGACTCTCTGTACTTTAGGAAAGCCTGTTAATTCTGCAAATCCCCTAGGGTCCACTGCATCAGGAAGTTTACATACTCCCCACCAGGTGAAGAGACTAACTGTGAGCTCCTGTTCACATGCCTCTCCTGCGAATATGCAAAAGTACCATCCCATTTTTCAGCTTCTTGTGCATGATGCGCACTGTCCCTGTATATGGCACACTCTCCTTTCTTCCCACAGGGAAGCCTGGTGAGGAAGGCAAAAGACACCTATCCTTCCAAGGTCTCAGGCCCTAACCTCTGACTCCTTTCAGTATCAGCTGCTAACCTGGTTTGAAATGGTTTACCTTCTGCAGTACTTGCTGCAACTTTTTAATCTTGTTAAAGGGTACCTGACATCTCGAAAGAACTCTGTTAGGGTTACAACCTTCTTTCAAAGTCTTAAATGCCTCCAGTTGTGTTCGGAAAATCCCTCTGACAAAAATCATGAGGTTTGAAGGCACCTGTACTTTTAAAAGATGGTGCAGTGCTATGGAACTAACTATTTGCGTTTCAGTAACATCTTAATGTTTTCACAAGGCATTCCATAGCCACCGTTATCAAAACAAATGACAGTCATGTGAGATAATAGGACAGGTGACAAAAGGCTTGGTAGGTTTTAATGTGTTCCTTAAAGATGATTTGATTTATTATTGCCACATGTACCTAAGTACAGTGAAAGTTATGTTTGCATGCAGTGCAGGCAGATCATACAGTACAAAGTGCATTAGGGTAATAGAACAGAGCAAGGAAGACAATGTTAAAGCTGTAGAGAAGATGCACAGAGAGCAAGATCAACATTAAATATGTGAGAGGTTCATTTAGAAGTCTAATTACACCAGAGAAGAAGCTGTTCTTGAATCTGTTGGTACATACGTTTAAACTTTTATATCTTCTGTCTGTCAGAAGAGAGTATAATTGGGGTTGTGGGGAAGGAGGTCTTTGATTATGTCGTGAGGCAGCGAGAAGTGAAGATAGAGCCAATGGATGGAAGGTTGGTTTGTGTGATGGCCTGACTGTGTTCACAACTTTGTAGTTTCTTGCAATCGTGAGCAGAGCAGTGGCTGGACCAAGCTGTGATGCATCTGGATGTGGTGCATCTATAGAATTTGGTAAGTGTCGTTAAGGACATGACGAATTTCCTTAACCTCATGAGAAAGTAGAGGTGTTGTTGTGCTTTCTTGACCATCACGTCAATGTGGGTGGTCCAAGACAGATTGTTGATGATCATCACACCCAGGAGCTTGATGCTCTTGACCATCTTCACCTCAGCTCCATCAATGTATGTCGGGGTGTGCCCTCTACGTTGCTTCCTGAAGTCTATGACCAGATGCTTCATTTTGCTGATGTTGAGGGAGTGTTTGTTGTCTTTACACCATGCCACCAAGCATTCTATCTCTTTCCTGGATGAGAGGGAATTGGAGATTTTTAGGAAGGGAATTCCAGAGTTTGGGATCCAGGCAGCTGAAGGCTACAGTCTCCAGTGTGGGATAACGTAAAATGGGAATGTGCAAGGGCTCAGACTT
This sequence comes from Hemiscyllium ocellatum, assembly GCF_020745735.1. Taxonomy (NCBI): domain Eukaryota; kingdom Metazoa; phylum Chordata; class Chondrichthyes; order Orectolobiformes; family Hemiscylliidae; genus Hemiscyllium; species Hemiscyllium ocellatum. Next base: position 8,545,843 of record NC_083407.1, on the reverse strand, counting down.
GGAGGATTGTAGAGATCTGGGAGCGGTTGTAGGGATGGAGGAGGTTACAAAAATGGAGAGGCTTTGGAAAAATTTGAAGACAAAAATGATAACCTTACTGTTGAAAGAACTTAAACGTTGCTATGGGAGATAAACATCAACGCTTGTGGTTTTGCAAACAGACTTGAAACATTGGCATCCTTTCATGAAGTTTGTTTCTTGCATTCAGTTCTGATAAATGTAAGACTCAAAGCTTCAATTTCTTGTCTCCTTTGAGCAGAGTTGTGAAAAGATATGACTATTAAATATTGACATGCACCTTGTTTCTGCCTTGTAGCCAGAACATAACTGTGTTGGGGGAAATGGTGGACTACTACAATATCCTGGGAGTCTCTCACAATTCCTCTCAAGAAGATATCAAAAAAGCGTAAGTTTTTATGTCTCTGTGCCTATATGCATGCTATAACTTGGAGGTGCCGGTGTTGGACTGGGGTGGACAAAGTTGAAAGTCACACAACACCAGGTTATAGTCCAACAAGTTTATTTGGAAGCACTAGCTTTCAGAGCAAAGGATTGGCGCTTGGAAAGGTAGTGCTTCCAAATAAACCTGTTGGGCTATAGCCTGGTGTTGTGTGATTTTTAACTAGATGCATGCTGACGTTTTCACAGTGAATGTATCTGTAAGTTAACTGGATGCTTGTGTAAACTGGCCTGGAACATGGGAATTATTGGACGATGACGAATCAACTGATCTACATCACCTTCTAATCATCCTGGTACGTGATATGATGTAGTTGTTCTCTAATCATAATGGTCAGTCTCTGTCAGTGAGTCCACAACAAGTTCAGGCATGACATGAGAAAGTTCCCACTGGTGGAGAGCTTTGGGCGTCATGGAATCGTAGAATCCTTACAGTGTGGAAGCAGGCTATTTGACCCCTTGAGTCCACACTGACCCTGTGGAGAGCATCCCACCCAGACCCAGCCCCGTGGATTATCCCTGTAGCCCTGCATTACCCATGGCTAACCCACCTAGCCTACACATCCCTGGACACAATTTAGCGTGGCCAATTCACCTAACCTGCACATCTTTGGATTGTGGGAGGAAACTGGAGCTCCCACACTGACACGGGGAGAATGTGCAAACTCCACACTGGCAATCACTGGAGGATAGAATTGAACTTGGGCTCTGGTGCTGTGAGTCAGCAGTGCTAACCAGTGAGCCACCATGCTATCATAAGACCAAAGTTACGTGTTTCTTCAAAACCACATTATGCACGCCATCTGACAGATCCTAAATTCTGTTTTCTGAAAGAAACCTATCCATTGTATTTAAATGAGTCCACACAACCTGCTTCCACTGCCTGTCGAAGGAGCCTGTTCCAAATATGAACCACTTGCTCACTGAAATGAAACTTTATGGGAGAAGGGGGGACTAGGTGTCATAAAATCATTAGAAATGGAGTAGACTGTTCAGCCCCTGGAGCTTGCTCTGTTCTGTATTTAGTAAGATTACAGTTGATCTAATTTTGGTTTTAACTCCTCTTTCTTGTCTGAAAGCTATAAATCCTTGACTCCCCTGTTCCCTTCCCTCAGAGTTAAAAATCACACAACACCAGATTATAGTCCAACAGGTTTAAATGGAAGCACTAGCTTTCAGAGCGATGCTCCTTCATCAGGTGGTTGCAGACTACAACTTTGAACACCCCAGTCCAACGCGTCCACCTCCAAATCCTTCCTTCAGTGAAATTATCAGTTATGCACCTCCCTGTTCCTTCAAAAGAGGGTAGAATTAGGAGCAGGAATAGGTCACTTTACCCCTTAAAAACCACTATGCCATTCAATAAGATCATGATAACCTTTCACTCTCCCCGCACCCCTCTTGCTTATCAAGAATATTTGCCTCATATTCAAGGATTTTGTTTCCATCAACTTCCAAAGACTCATGACCCTCAGAGAAAATTTCTTCTTAGGTCTGTCTTTGGTAGTCAACTCTTTACTTTTAAACAGTGACTCCTAGTTCTATATTCTCCCAGATGATCAACCATCCTTTCCTTACCTGTTCTGTCTAGATCGCTCACAATACATCAGAATAGTCACCTCTTACTCTTCAAAATTTCAGCAGATACAACCCTAGTGTGTGCAGCCTTACCTCAAAAAAAAAGCAACCTACCTATTCCAGATACTGTAGGAGAAAGTGAGGACTGCAGATGCTGGCGATCAGAGCTGAAAATGTGTTGCTGGAAAAGCGCAGCAGGTCAGGCAGCATCCAAGGAGCAGGAGAGTCGACGTTTTGGTCATGAGCCCTTCTTCAGGAAAGGGCTGAAGAAGGGCTCATTCCCAAAATGTCGACTCTCCTGCGCCTTGGATGCTGCCTGACCTGCTGCGCTTTTCCAACAACACATATTCCAGATACTGGTCCAGTAAACCTCTGTGAGTTACTGGGAATCCCTGCTCTAACTGCATGGGACATCTGGAATTAGCACTGATCTCTCATGTAGAAAATAGGCCTCTGGTTCAAAATGCTTTCAAGAGTGCAATGAATTTTAAAATGGTCACATGACCCAATGAACAAGTTGATATAACAGAAAGTATAACTGTGCAGGGAACATGGAGGAGCATGGAGGCAGGCCCTTTGGCCTAACTTGTCCATGCTGACCCGGCTACCTGAACTAAACTGGTCCTGTATGCCAATATCTCTGTAAAACTATCCTATCCTTATACCTGTCCAAATGCCTTTTAAATGTTGTAATTATACTCATCTCTATCACTTCCTTTGGCAGCTTGTTCCCTTTTAAATTCCTTTTGAAATCCCTTACTGTAGGGAGAAAAACATTTGTTGTTCACCTTATCTCTGCCCCTCATGATTTATAAACCTCGATCAGGTTATCCCTCAGTCTCCTATGCTCCATCGGGGCGGGGTGGGGGAGTCCCAGCCTCTCCTTATAACTCGCACCCTCCCCTCTCGATAACATTCTCATAAATCTCTTTTTAGTTGAACAACATCCTTCTTATAGCAGGGCGACCAGAATTATATGCAGTACTCCAAATATGCTCTTATCGCTATCTTGTTCAGCTGTAACATGACATCCTAACCCCTGTACTCCGTGCTCTGACCAATGAAGGCAAGTATGCCAAATGCTACCTTCACCACCCTGCCGACCTGTGATGTAGAGTCAAACAGTCAAGGTGAATCATGGGATCCTTCCACTGCAGGAAGAGGCCTTTTGGCCCATTGTGTCGACACTGTCCTTGCAAAGAGCGTACTACCCAGTCCCACACCCACACCCTATCCCCATAACCCCACAGTACTGTGGTTCGTCGATCTAGGCTGCACATCTCTGGACACTGAGACAATTTAGCATGGTCAATCCACCTAACCCGAAGATGGTGGTCAGGAGCATTGTGAGCACTTGAGAACAGATTCATGGTGAGATGGCAGACTGAAAATAAATAAATAGTGAAATTACACATTGGATAATTAGTTTACATCAGTGGACAAGGGTCAGGGCAATAGCACTGGACAGAGGTAGAAACAACTTGCTAAAGGAACATGATCATGGCAGTGTCTGTGGCGAGAGAAATGGAGTTAACTTTTTAAGTCCAATCTAGCTTTGGTTTGGCAACTGAGACTGAAATAGAGCACTTGCTAAAATGACAGAAAATTAGAAATTATGGAAACTCAAAGATACTTGGGGTATCCATGTTCACGGAGCATTAAAATGACATGAACAGAAAATACTAAAGTAATGCTGGCCTTTGTATCTGGAGAACTATGGTACAAGAGCTAGAGGTTATACCACAGCTGAACAAAGCCCTGGTCAGGACCGCACTTGGAGGTACTGAGAGGAATTTCTGGGCATCACAACTAGAGAAGGAACTATTAACATTGGAGGGACTGTTGTAAATGTACAACTGTGGGGGCTGCAAGGTTAAATTATGAGGCGGGTTTACAGAAAATAGAGTTGTCTTCCTTGAAATTTAGGTTATGAGGGGATTTGATCAGAGTTTGCCTGTTTGAAATCTCAAGGAAGTAAGGATCAATCTCCAGGATGCTGACAAGAGGAGAAAAAAAAAGGAGAAAAGTCATTAGAGAATTAATGCAGTTGTTTTTAGAAATCATTTGAACTATTATTTATTTTTCTTCTGGGGAGAAGGTAGGAGAATGGGACTGAGAAACATACCAGTCATAATGGAATTGTAGAGCAGACTTGATGGGCCGAATGGCCTAGTTTTGCTCCTATAGCTTAAGATCTTATAAAATTTGTTGGAGATGGGAGGGGAGGAAAGAGGCCATTTGACTTTGGCAATCAAGAATCATCCAGTTGGGTAATAACAAGTCCTTTCACTTTCCAATTGGACATGGTTAAAAATCACACAACACCAGGTTATAGTCCAACAGGTTTAATTGGAAGCACACTTGCTTTCGGAGCGACGCTCCTTCATCAGGAGATAGTCATTGGACATGAGAAGACGTTACATCATGAGGATAGTCCAGCTGCAGCAGTATCGGGGGTGAGACTGTTGGACGTCACATGATGAAACCAGAAGAAATACATCCAGTCAGATTTGCTTATCCACCTGCCACCCCATTCCCCTTAAGTGAGGCCTCCTGGTATCAACTGCAAAACTGACCAAAGCTGATTTCCACCAGAGCTTCAAATCAAGAGATTAGTTCATAATGCCATGATTTCTGTAACTAGTAGGATTCCTGAAACAGTATTTGTACAGGGTTGGGGTATGAACGTCAGCGAGCTGGAGTATCTGGACAGGTGCAGTTGAAACTTGTTGGATTTCCCCTTTGACCCAAGCTTCTTTCCAATGCACTAATTTAAAATTATTGAGATTATATCACATGTTTAAACCATTACTGCTTAACAAGCAGCTTGCTGCAGGTAAGACAGCAAGTGTAGACATTCGTTGCATTTCTGCAGACGATAGTCCTTTTAACATGACTTGCAGGTTTATTGCAATTGATGTATTACTAGAAGATGCAAAGCTGAACAGAAAACCCATTATCTCTTGTACTATTTCCATATGGAGTAAAAGTTAATACCATTCGATAATTAGTCATTTGAGCGTTGCTGAAAATGTCGCATTTTGCAAAGTACTCATATTGCACTCATCAGGTTAATTTGCAAGGCAGAAGAGGGCACTGCAGATGCTGGAGATTAGAGTCAAGATTAGAGTGGTGCTGGAAAAGCACAGCAGGTCAGGCAGCATCCGAGGAGCAGGAAAATTGACGTTTCGGGCAAAACGGAATTCCTGATGAAGGGCTTTTGCTCGAAACGTCGATTTTTCTGCTCCTCGGATGCTGCCTGACCTGCTGTGCTTTTCCAGCACCACTCTAATCTAAACTCTGATCTCCCAGCATCTGCAGTAACCACTCTCACCTATTAGCTACTGATTGTCAAGTGAACTTTGCAAGCAAGTACCAGTTAGCACTTTCCTCTCATGCAGTTTAAATGTTGTTTACTGTTTCCATTAGCATTTCTTGCAGATTGTCCTGATGCATGTTAAAGCTTTGACAAAATGTTACTGACATGATGAAATAATTATTGGCAGCACTTTATCTTAAACCAATTAATTAACTAATTAGTTTTAAGTTAAACATCCCAAAGAGAAACGTTGTAAAAAGTAGGTAACATTAGGGTAGACCGAAACCTCAGTGAAAGAAAGATATTTTCAGGACTGAAAGGAAGAGAGAGCACGGCTTAGGAAGGAAATTGCTAATTCCTGTGACTTGAGCAGTTGACTGCACGTGGCAATTGAAAAGTGATTAAATTAAGGAACATGTGAAATTGTAGTAGAGCAGAGAACGTGGAGTGTTTTGGGTTGGAGAGGATTACAGGAATAAAAAGGGGCTTTAGCCACGAGAAAATAATGACGAGTTTAAATCAGTGCCTTCCTAGAATCTGAAGTCAATGTAGCTCAATGAACAGGTTGTGGGTTAATGAATGAGACTTGGTTCACTCTTGTTCTCCTACCATTCAGTCCATTTGAGCCTGATTCACCGTTCCACTAGATTGCCCTGTTCAGATGCAGGGAGCAGAGTTCTGGATGAGCTCAGTTTTATGGAGTGTGGGAATGATGATAGGGAGGCCATGTGAGTGTTGAGTTGAAATAGTTGTTGTGGTTCTGTTCGCCGAGCTGGAAGTTTTTGGTGCAAACGTTTCGTCCCCTGGCTAGGCGACATCATCAGTGCTTTGGAGCCTCCTGCGAAGCGCTTCTTTGATGTTTCTTCCGGTATTTATAGTGGTCTGTCCTTGCCGCTTCCGGGTGTCAGTTTCAGCTGTCCGCTGTAGTGGTTGGTATATTGGGTCCAGGTCGATGTGTTTGTTGATGGAGTTTGTGGATGAATGCCATGCCTCTAGGAATTCCCTGGCTGTTCTCTGTCTGGCTTGCCCTATGATAGTAGTGTTTTCCCAGTCGAATTCATGTTGCTTGTTGTCTGAGTGTGTGGTTACTAACCCTATCCCTAGTAGCCACACACTCAGACAACAAGCAACATGAATTCGACTGGGAAAACACTACTATCATAGGGTAAGCCAGACAGAGAACAGCCAGGGAATTCCTAGAGGCATGGCATTCATCCACAAACTCCATCAACAAACACATCGACCTGGACCCAATATACCAACCACTACAGCGGACAGCTGAAACTGACACCCGAAAGCGGCAAGGACAGACCACTATAAATACCGGAAGAAACATCAAAGAAGCGCTTCGCAGGAGGCTCCAGAGCACTGATGATGTCGCCTAGCCAGGGGACGAAACGTTTGCAACAAAAACTTCCAGCTCGGCGAACAGAACCACAACAATGAGCACCCGAGCTACAAATCTTCGCACAAACCTTGAACAGTTGAAGTAGTAGAATGTAGAGGCAAGATAAACCTAGACATCAAGATGACATGGCGTTAGCTGAATCGTGTGTGTTACGGGAATGGTGACCCTGCAGAAATTAAAATTTTCTCTTTTCCATCTCTCCTCACATTGTTATAGTTACCGAAAATTGGCTTTGCGATGGCACCCGGACAAGAATCCAGATAATAAGGAATATGCAGAACAGAAATTTAAGGAAATTGCAGAGGCATATGAAGTTCTATCAGACAGTAAGTGCCCACACCAGATTATTTATTATGAAGATTAATTTCCTAAGGACTGTTCGGTCTAACAAAGGGGAGATTCATGAGCATGTACTTGTGTTGCCGTTGTGTGTATGTTTGTTGAACTGAAGTGTTAGTTTGTGAACATACCCACAACAACTGCAGCCAGCACTCGGGCTACGAATCCTTGTGTGTCTCATCATCTGTTTGTTAACTGTGAGCTCTGGCGAGTTGTAAGAAATACCCTTTCATTAGTACAAGCAGAAATTGCTAGAAAAACTCAGCAGGTCTGGCAGCATCAGTGGAGAGAAAGCAGAGTTAACACTTTGACTCCAGTGACCCTTCTTCAGAGTTGACGTTAACATTAACTCTGCTTTCTCTCCACAGATGCTGCCAGACCTACTGAAGTTTTACAACAGTTTCTGATTATGTTTCTGATTTCCAGTGGTCCTTTGTTCTTTGGTTTTTGTTTCACCCAAATTACATTTATGTAGCCTCCCCTTAGTTCTGTACTATCTCTCTCAAGTGATGACAAAGCACTTTCTTGACAATGGAATATCTTGCTAGGCCATTTCAGAAGTCTCGTGCTAGTTTTTTATTACGAACTTTATTTAATTAAATAGAACTTGATTCCCTGAAGCTGCTTTGATGAGGTTAGAACTCATCTGAATTTAACAATCGAGTAGTATTACCACTGTGCTGCCATTTCCAATGTGATGGAACCCTTGTTTAGCTGAAATGTCTTATACCAGATTTCTTTACAAGGGTCTGATAGTGAATCGATATTAAACATACTTTTCTGCTCTTTTATTTCCAGTGCTTTTCCTTGTTAATTTTCATGGAATTTCTTAATTACAATATATATCGATGAAGAGATTCAGTGTGGTTCATGATGGAGCACCATATTACACTACAGTCCATCCAACTCCTTCTCACACTGTCACTGTTATCCCTCACCTGCACCACATGTTATTGACTGTATCTCTGCTTGATGTTAATCCAGTTCCCTCACACTGACACAGAGTAACCCTTCCACTGTGCCCTGTGCTATTGACTGTATCTTTGATATTAATCCAGCTCCCTTACACTGTCATTGAGTAACCTCCCACTCTCTCAGTGCCCTGTGTGACTAACTGTATCTCTACTGGTGTTAATGTAGCTCCCTTGCACTGTCACTGAGTAACCCCTCAACTCCCCCGTGCCTGTGTTATGGACCGCATTTCTGTTGATGTTAATCCAGTTCCTTCATGCTGTTCAACATATAAAAACAGTGCCTTCAGATATTTAAGAGGGAAGAGTGAACAAAACAAGTATTGGTCTTATAAAATGAAGCTGACGAATTAATAATGGAGGATAAAGTGACAGCAGTCAAACTGAACAGATATTTTGTGTCGGTCTTCACTAGAGAGGATCCAAGTAGCACCCTGGAAAGAGCTATAGGTCAGGCATTGAAAGGGCTGGAGGAACTCAAATTACAACGACCAGGGAAGTAGTGCTGAGTAACTTGTTGGAACTATAAGTTGACCAGTCCCCTAGTTCTGATGGATTTCATCCTAGGATCTCAAAAGAACTGTGTTCAATTCTGGCCTCCCTGCTATAGGAAAGATGTTGTGAAACTTGAAAGGGTTCAGAAAAGATTTACAAGGATGTTGCCAGGGTTGGAGGGTTTGAGCTATAGGGAGAGGCTGAATAGGCTGGGGCTGTTTTCCCTGGAGCTGAGAGGTGATCTCATAGAGGTATATAAAATCATCAGCGGCATGAATATGGTAAATAGTCAAAGTTTTTTTTCCCTGCAGTGAGGGAGTCCAAAACAAGAGGTCATAGATTTAAGGTGAGAGGGGAAAGATTTAAAAGGGACTTAAGGGGCAAAGTCTTCACACAGAGGATGTTGCATGTCTGGAATGAGCTGCCAGAGGAAGTAATGGAGGTTGGTACACATGGCTAACTGGAAGCAGAGAATAGGAATTAATATAGACAAATATTCAGACCGACAAGTGATGTGCTTTAGGGACCTAAACTCATAACTTATATAAATAATTTGGATTAAGGAGCTGAAGGTGTGGTAGTCGAATTTGCTGTTGACACTAAGGTAGATAGGAAAGTGAGTTGTGAAGGGGATATAAAGCTAGGTTAATTGACTGGGCAAAGATCTAGTAAATAGTGTATAATGTGGGAAAATGTGAACTTGTCTATTTGGCAGGAAGAATAAAAAATAGCACATTGTCTTAAATAATGAGAGGTTGTAAAGATCTGAGTGTCCTAGTGCATAACGTACAAGGTTAGAATTGCTTTAGAAACTCATCAGGTCCAGCAACATGTGTGGAGACAAAGCAGAGTTAGTGTTTTGAGGCCAGAGAATATCTTCAAGAATATCTCTACAGGAGGGTAACTGGACTCGAAACAATAACACTATTTTTCTTTCTGCAGCTGCTGCCAGACCTGCTGAGCCTTTCCAGCAATTTCTGTTTTTCTTTCATATTTCCAGCTATCACAGTTTTTTGTTTTATTTTAGCACCTTATAATGTTGGTTGCCGGTACTGGCAATATTTTGTTACAGCCAATCCTCCTTATTGTAGATTAATGTAAGTTTGGGAAGGATGCCCATACACTAGCGGAAGATGGACTTGCTCTTGATAACCAGTAAACATCTGTTCTGTAGTAATTATTGGATAACTAAATAATAGCTACTTACGTCTAAGATATATGATAGCCTCTTGAGACATCAGACTTAACTAAGAGTAAGTACACATCACTACTTCAGATACGTGCTGTTAACACAAACTGAACATTCTGCCAACTATACACAGCACGCTGAATATTTCTGAGGAATTACACGCACATCCCTCTGGATTCTGGTTAGCTCCTTGCAGGAACAGTCCTTTTTATCCTAATAACAGGAGCACATATCATGATATCACTTCGTCCTTCTTTGTATGCTAACAGCTGCGTACAACAATTACCATTGCATCTCTGTTTCTCCCAACCCATCCCTTCCCTAGACTATAATATCAGCAGGTTCTTTTTGATGAAAAGGCATTCTGAGAATTCGGAGCAACGCAGAGATCCAATATCAAGGATGTTGTAATAATGTAGATTTTGAAGGCGTTTTGATGTCAGAAAATTATCCCCAAAATAAAGTTGCTTGCTCATTCAACACAGTGCACAGCATGGAAGAGGGGGTGGTAATGTATTGCCTGTTTCTATATCCCCACTCTCCTGTTTGATCCATGTTACCCCGTGCTGGGAATGTAGAGCTTGCTGCCAAGTGAATTAGTTGAGAGGTGAACAATACAATAGGTGCATTTAAGAGAAATCTGGATGTACCACGAGGGAGGGAGGGAGGATGAGAGGGACATGATGTGAGATTAAGTGGACAGTGGTGTGGCATAGGAAAAGTCTGGGCTATTTCAGGCTGAATGGCCTGTTTCTGTGCCAGAAAATATTGATGTGATATACGCACCACTAAACTTTCTTCACCTTTTGTTTGTAGAAAGCAAACGAGAAGTTTATGACAGGTATGGAAAGGATGGATTAGTTGGACCCGGTAAGAGCATATTACTTGTTTCAAATTATTCATTTTCCTTTTACTATCCACCACCTAGCAACAGTGCAGTTATTTTAATCTACCTGTCGGACATGCAGTGATACAAGACTGGGTTAGGTGGGACTTGAATCTTGGACTTTCTGTCCTGGGGGGGCAGGGTCTTCCACTTATAACACGACCTGGGTCTCTGGATTGTTAGTCCATTGACAATGCGACTGTGTTACAGCTTCCCCTTCCCCAAGAACTTTGTATTGTGAGGGATAATAGAAGCTTTTAAGCTCAAAACCATTAGATTTTAATTCCGACTTGAGGGGTTTAAGATTAGTATTTGCCAGAAGTAGTAGGTGAGGGTATTAAATGAATATTATGTGTCAGTATTCACCAAAGAGAAGGAATTAGGAGAGGATGACCTCACAGAAGGAAGTGTCAAATTTCTAAGCCAAGTTGCAATTTAGAAAGAAGAGGCGTTGTGCATCTTAAAACATATTAGTATAGAAACATAGAAAATAGGTGCAGGAGTAGGCCATTTGGCCCTTTGGACCTGCACCACCATTCAATACAATCTCAGTATCCCATTCCCGCTTTCTCTCCATAACTCCTTGATCTCTTTAGTCGCAAGGGCCACATCCAGCTCCCTCTTGAATAGATCTAGTGAACTGGCTCCAGCAGCTTCCTGTGGGAGAGAATTCCACAGGTTCCCAACTCTGAGGGAAGAAATTCTTCCTGATTTCGGTCCTGAAGGGCTCACCCCTTATTCTTAGGCTGTGACCCCCTTGTTCTGGATTTCCCCAATATTGGGAACATCTAGCCAGTCCAGTCCCATCAGGATTTTATACGTTTTTATGAGATTTCCTCTCATTCTTCTAAATTCCAGTGAATACAAGCGCAGTCCATCCAGTCTTTCCTCATACGCCATTCCGCAAATCATTGGTGAACCATCGCTGCTTTCCCACAATAGCAAGAATGGCCTTCCTTGGAATAGGTGATGAAAACCACACACAGCACTCGAGATCTGGCCTCAACCAAGACCTTATTTAACTGCAACAAAACATCCTTAATCCAATACTCAAATCCTCTCTCTATGAAGGAGAGCATGCCATTAACATTAAGGTAGATAAGTCACCGGGTCCTGATGGGATCTATCCCAGAATATTGAGGGAGACAAGAGAACAAATTGCTGGAGCATTGACTGACATCTTAGCATCCTCTTTGGCCACAGGTGAGGTCTTAGAGGACTGGGGAATAGCCAATACTGTCCTATTGTTTAAGAAGGGTAACAGGAATAATCCAGGAAACTGCAGGCCTGTAGCCTCGGTGGTGGTAGGGAAATTATTGGAAAACATTCTCAGGGATAAGAACCATACGCATTCAGAAGCAAATTGACTTAGTAACAATAGACAGCATGGTTTTGTGCAGGGGAGGTCATGTCTCACTAATTTGATCAAGTTTTCTGAGGAGGTGACAAAGATGATTGAGGAAAAAGTGGTTGATGCTGTTGACATGGACTTCAGTAAAGCCTTTGACAAGGTCCCTCATGGCAGACTGGTACATAAGGGGAAGTCACATGGTATCAGGATGAGCTGGCAAGATGGATACAGAACTGGCTTAATCACAGGAGACAGAGGGATGCTTTTTGGAATGGAGGGTTGTGGTTAGTGATGTTCCTCAGGGATCAGTGCTGGGACCTCTGCTTTTCCTGATCTACAAAAATGATTTGGAGGAAAACATAGCTGATCTAATTAGTAAGATTGTGGACAATACCAAGATTGGTGGAGTTGTAGATAGTGAGGAGGATTGTCAGAGGATATGGCAGAATATAGATCAGTTGGAGGCATGGGCAGAAAAATGGTAGATGGAGTTTAATCCGGGCAAATATGAGGTGATGCATTTTGAAAGATGAAGTACAGATGGAAATTGTACAGTAAATGGCAGAACCCTGAGGAGTATTAATATGCAGAGGGATCTGGGTGTGCAGGTTCACAGATCACTAAAAGGGGCAGCGCAGGTAGATAAGGGGATAAAAAAGGTCTATGGCATGCTGACCTTCATTGGAAGGGGCGTTGACTATAAGGATAGACTAGTTATGCTGCAGTTTCATAGAACTTTAGTTCGGCCACACTTGGAATATTGTGTACAGTTCTGGTCACCACATGACCAGAAGGATGTGGATGCTTTGGGGAGGGTACACAAAAGGTTTACCAGAATGTTGCCTGGCATGGGGAGATTTTAGCGATGGAGAAAGCTTGGATAGACTGGGTTGGTTTTCATTGGAACACAGGAGGTTGAGGGGTGGCCTGATAGAAGTTTATAAGGTTGTGAATGGCGAGGATCGAGGGAAAAGTATGAGGGTTTTCCCAGGGTGGAGGGGTCAATTACTAGGGGTCACAGGTTCAAGGTGCGGGAGGGGGGATGTTTAAAGGAGATGTGCGAGGCAAGTTTTTCACACAAAGGGTGGAACGCGCTGCCAGAGGAGAGGGTGGAAGCAGACACAGTAGCAGCTTTCAAGAAACACCTGGACAGATACATGAATAGGAGGGGAATAGAGGGATACGGATCCTGTAGGTGAAGACAGTTTTAGTATGGAAGGGCAAAATGTGTCAGCGCAGGCTTGGAGGGCCGAAGTGAGCTGTTTTGTTCTTGTTCTATTTGATAGGGTAGAATTTAATTAATTTACCCAGGGAGTCCAAACCAAAAGAGTTCCAGTATCAGCATTCTCTCATGATCTAAACAATGTTCCGTAAAAGTCTGATGAGCTTTAACTTTCTAGAAATGGACACTGCTTTTCTGTTTGTTTTATTAAGTAGCTTTATTAGCTTGCTCGCTAGATTTAGTACACGTGTGTTTTAACATACATATTGACTTGAATATTTTAATGTTTTAATTTCTAACAGGTGGCAGAGGTCCCACCATGGATACAGAGTTCCCAGGCTTTATGTTTTCATTCCGAAGCCCTGATGAAGTATTTAGGGAATTCTTCGGTGGGCGAGATCCTTTTGCAGAGCTGTTTGGTGAGGATGCACTGCTTTTGTCTTCCTGCTTTAGCTTATTCCTCAACACTTACACCTCAAAGTCACTGTGTGATGGTCAGCCAACCTCCACAGGATCCCAGGCGACCCCCACAGTGGGATGTAACACAGCAGATTGGGTAGGAGTTGTTCCCACTTATAAAAGTAACCAGAACGGGAGGGCACAGATTTAAGCGTGCAAACAAATCAGGGGTGATGTGAGAAATCCTTCTTCGCTAGTGAGTAGTTAGGGCCTGGAATGCACTGCCTGAAAACGTGGAGAGGGCAGGTTCAACTGAGGCATCCATGAGGGGGCATTGGATGGTTATTTGGATCATTATGATGTGCAGGCCTACAGGGAAAAGACAGGAGACTGCCACTGGGGAAGACGACCTGACTAGTTAATAGAGCTGGACCTAATAGCCTTCTCTTGTACTGTATTAATTCTGAGGATCTGACATTCTATGTCTAGTCCAAGGACGAACTTCAGTTCAATCACAACTCTGCTCCTCCTAGACCATTCGTCTGTTGTAGTCTCCCTGCTATAGGAATGATGTTGTTAAACTTGAAAGGGCTCAAAAACGATTTACAAGGACGTTGCTGGTTGGAGGATTTGAGCCAAAGGGAGAGGCTGGATCGGCTGGGACGTTCTTTCTAAGGTCTGTTGAGGCTGAGAGGTGACTATAGAGGGTTACAAAATCATGAGAAACATGGATAGGGTGAATAGCCTAGGTCTTTTCCCTGGGATGGGCTAGTCTACAACTAGAGGACATAGGTTTAGGGTGAGAGGGGAAAAATTTAAAAAGAACCTGAGGGGTAACTTTTTCACACAGAGGGTGGGACATGTATGGAATGAGCTGCCAGAAGGAATGGTGGAGGCTGGTACAATCACAACATTTAAAAGGCATCTGGATGGGTATACGATAGGAAGAGTTTAGAGAGATATGGGCCAAATGCTGGCAAATGGGTCCGGATTAATTTAGGATATCTGGTTAGCGCAGACGAGTTGGACTGAAGGGTCTGTTTCCATGCTGTATGACCATATGACCTGCTGTGCTTGCTGGCCCATGTTTGAGATGTTGCCAAACCAGGAAACAGTTTTAAAGTTCTCACCCTCATGCTTAAGTCCCTTCGTGGCCTTGCTCATACCCCTTTCCTGCTGTAACCGCAAACAGTCCTCCAAAACCTCTGTGCTCCTTGTGTGATAGAGCCAGGAGAGAGGATTTTCAGACCATCAAGATTACATTGACCTATCTCTGACTAATCCCACGTTCAAGCCCACTGGCTTGAATGTTATCACACCTCAAGAGTCCATCCTTTTAAAGGTTCTGTGGTTTCCTGCCTCAATTACTCTCCTCGGCAATGCATTCCAGATTCCCATCACTCTCTGGGTGAACACGGTTTCCTCAAATCCCCTTTAAGCCTCCTACCATTCACCTTAGAATTGAGCCCTGTTATTACTGACCCTTCAACTAAGGCGAGCAGCTGTTTCCCTGTGCACCCTGAACGTGCCCTTCATCATCTTTCCTCCCTTGGGCTTCTGTGCACCAAAGGCAACAATCCTAGCCCAGCAGGTTCATTGCTGAAATGTTCCCCATCTGAAAATGTGTTGCTGGTTAAAGCACAGCAGGTCAGGCAGCATCTCAGGAATAGGGAATTCGACGTTTCGAGCATAAGCCCTTCATCAGGAATGAGAGAGAGTAGCCAAGCAGGCTAAGATAAAAGGTAGGGAGGAGGGACTTGAGGGAGGGGCGATGGAGGTGGGATAGGTGGAAGGAGGTCAAGGTGAGGGTGATAGGCCGGAGTGGGGTGGGGGCGGAGAGGTCAGGAAGGAGATTGCAGGTTAGGAGGGCGGTGCTGAGTTGAGGGAACTGACTGAGACAAGGTGGGGGGAGGGGAAATGAGGAAACTGGAGAAATCTGAATTCATACCTTGTGGTTGGAGGGTTCCCAGGCGGAAGATGAGGCGCTCCTCCTCCAGCCGTCGTGTTGTTATGTTCTGCCGGTGGAGGAGTCCAAGGACCTGCATGTCCTCGGTGGAGTGGGAGGGAGAGTCAAAGTGTTGAGCCACGGGGTGGTTGGGTTGGTTGGTCCGGGCGGCCCAGAGGTGTTCTCTGAAGCGTTCCGCAAGTAAGCGGCCTGTCTCCCCAATATAGAGGAGGCCACATCGGGTGCAGCGGATGCAATAGATGATGTGTGTGGAGGTACAGGTGAACTTGTGGCGGATATGGAAGGATCCCTTGGGGCCTTGGAGGGAAGTGAGTGTGGAGGTGTGGGCGCAAGTTTTACATTTCCTGCGGTTGCAGGGGAAGGTGCCGGATGTGGAGGTTGGGTTGGTGGGGGGTGTGGATCTGATGAGGGAGTCACGAAGGGAGTGGTCCTTGCGGAACGCTGATAGGGGAGGGGAGGGAAATATATCCTTGGTGGTGGGGTCCGTTTGGAGGTGGCGGAAATGACGGCGGATGATACGTTGTATGCGGAGGTTGGTGGGGTGGTAGGTGAGAACCAGTGGGGTTCTGTCTTGGTGGCGGTTGGAGGAGCGGGGCTCAAGGGCGGAGGAGCGGGAAGTGGAGGAGATGCGGTGGAGGGCATCGTCGATCACGTCTGGGGGGAATCTGCGGTCCTTGAAGAAGGAGGCCATCTGGGCTGTGCGGTGTTGAAACTGGTTCTCCTGGGAGCAGATGCGGCGGAGACGAAGGAATTGGGAATATGGGATGGAGTTTTTGCAGGGGGCAGGGTGGGAGGAGGTGTAGTCCAGGTAGCTGTGGGAGTCAGTCGGTTTATAGTAGATGTCTGTGTTGAGTCGGTCGCCCGAGATAGAGATGGAAAGGTCTAGGAAGGGGAGGGAGGAGTCTGAGACAGTCCAGGTGAATTTCAGGTCGGGATGGAAGGTGTTAGTAAAGTTGATGAACTGTTCAACCTCCTCGTGGGAGCACGAGGCAGCGCCGATGCAGTCATCGATGTAGCAGAGGAAAAGGTGGGGGGTGGTGCCAGTGTAGTTGCGGAAGATGGACTGTTCCATCTACTATAAACCGACTGACTCCCACAGCTACCTGGACTACACCTCCTCCCACCCAGCCCCCTGCAAAAGCTCCATCCCATATTCCCAATTCCTTCGTCTCCGCCGCATCTGCTCCCAGGAGGACCAGTTCCAACACCGCACAGCCCAGATGGCCTCCTTCTTCAAGGACCGCAGATTCCCCCCAGACGTGATCGACGATGCTCTCCACCGCATCTCCTCCACTTCTCGCTCCTCCGCCCTTGAGCCCCGCTCCTCCAACCGCCACCAAGACAAAACCCCACTGGTTCTCACCTACCACCCCACCAACCTCCGCATACAACGTATCATCCGCCGTCATTTCCGCCACCTCCAAACGGACCCCACCACCAAGGATATATTTCCCTCCCCTCCCCTATCAGCGTTCTGCAAGGACCACTCCCTTCGTGACTCCCTCATCAGATCCACACCCCCCACCAACCCAACCTCCACCCCCGGCACCTTCCCCTGCAACCGCAGGAAATGTAAAACTTGCGCCCACACCTCCACACTCACTTCCCTCCAAGGCCCCAAGGGATCCTTCCATATCAGCCACAAGTTCACCTGTACCTCCACACACATCATCTATTGCATCCGCTGCACCCGATGTGGCCTCCTCTATATTGGGGAGACAGGCCGCTTACTTGCGGAACGCTTCAGAGAACACCTCTGGGCCGCCCGGACCAACCAACCCAACCACCCCGTGGCTCAACACTTTGACTCTCCCTCCCACTCCACCGAGGACATGCAGGTCCTTGGACTCCTCCATCGCCAGAACATAACAACACGACGGCTGGAGGAGGAGCGCCTCATCTTCCGCCTGGGAACCCTCCAACCACAAGGTATGAATTCAGATTTCTCCAGTTTCCTCATTTCCCCTCCCCCCACCGTGTCTCAGTCGGTTCCCTCAACTCAGCACCGCCCTCCTAACCTGCAATCCTCTTCCTGACCTCTCCGCCCCCACCCCACTCCGGCCTATCACCCTCACCTTGACCTCCTTCCACCTATCCCACCTCCATCGCCCCTCCCTCAAGTCCCCCCTCCCTACCTTTTATCTTAGCCTGCTTGGCTACTCTCTCTCATTCCTGATGAAGGGCTTATGCTCGAAACGTCGAATTCCCTATTCCTGAGATGCTGCCTGACCTGCTGTGCTTTAACCAGCAACACATTTTCAGCTGTGATCTCCAGCATCTGCAGACCTCATTTTTGACTCGAAGATTTTTACTCGAAATGTTCCCCATCCCAGGCAACCTCCTGGTGAATCTCCTTTGCACCCCCTCCATCGCAATCACATCCTTCCCGTAGGGTGGTGACCAGCACTGTCATTAGGCTGAGAAATATCAGTGAGTATTCACATCAGTGCAAATACGTCTTTATGTGTAAGGATCCATATATTGATATCATATTAAAAAAATTGATAACTGATTATTTTCTCCCTATTATTCCATGGAGAGAAGACTTTGGTCCATTTTCCGAAGTGGGAGGGATCGACCACAGTCGAAGACTACCTGGATCATTCTTTTCATTCTCTATTCCCACGGGATCAGGTACGTTAGAAGCCGAGACAGCGGGATGGTTATCTTGTGCGGCAAACCATAAGGTGGAATCTAACGCCTCCTTGGGGCAGGTGGGGGGAGAATGAGGCTGGTATTCCTGTTGTCTGCCTGTCCTTGTCGCTATTGCCCCTGTGGCTGGGAGAGGAGTTTGTGTAATTGTAAAGGGAATCACTGTGGGTGCTGGTGTAGGGAATCAGTCTGGGCGCTGGTGTAGTGAATCACTGTGGTCGCTGGTGTAGGGAATCATTGTGGTCGCTGGTGTAGGGAATCACTTTGGGCACTGGTGTAGGGAATCACTGTGGGTGCTGGGGTCGTGAATCAGTTTGGGCGCTCGTGTTGTGAATCAGTGTGGGTGCTGGTATAGGGAATCATTGTGGGCGCTGGTGTAGTGAATCACTGTGGTCGCTGGTGTAGGGAATCATTGTGGTCGCTGGTGTAGGGAATCACTTTGGGCACTGGTGTAGGGAATCACTGTGGGTGCTGGGGTCGTGAATCAGTGTGGGCGCTGGTGTCGTGAATCAGTGTGGGCACTGGTGTAGGGAATCAGTGTGGGTGCTGGTGTAGTGAATCACTGTGGGCGCTGGTGTATGGAATCTGTGGGTGCTGGTGTAGGCAATCACTGTGTGTGCTGGTGTAGGGAATCATTGTGGGCGCTGGTGTAGTGAATCAGTGTGGGTGCTGGTGTAGGGAATCACTGTGGGTGCTGGTGTGAATCACTGTGGTCGCTTGTGTGGGGTATCACTTTGGGCGCTGGTGTAGGGAATCAGTGTGGGCGCTGGTGTAGGGAATCAGTTTGGGCGCTCGTGTTGTGAATCAGTGTGGGTGCTGGTATAGGGAATCAGTGTGGGCGCTGGTGTAGGGAATCAGTGTGGTCACTGGTGTAGGCAATCACTGTGGGTGTTGGTGCAGGGAATCACTGTGGACACTGATGTAGGAAATCACTGTGGGCGCTGGTGTAGGGAATCAGTGTGGTCGCTGGTGTAGGCAATCACTGTGGGTGTTGGTGTAGGGAATCAGTGTGGGCACTGGTGTAGTGAATCACTGGGGACCTGGTGTAGGTAATCACTGTGCGTGCTGGTGTAGGGAATCATTGTGGGCGCTGGTGTAGGGAATCATTGTGGGCGCTGGTGTAGGGAATCACTGTGGGCACTGATGTAGGGAATCACTGTGGTCGCTTGTGTGGGGAATCAGTGTGGGCGCTGGTGTAGTGAATCAGTGTGGGCGCTGGTGTACGGAATCACTGTGGTCGCTTGTGTGGGGAATCAGTGTGGGCGCTGGTGTAGTGAATCAGTGTGGGCGCTGGTGTACGGAATCACTGTGGTCGCTTGTGTGGGGAATCAGTGTGGGCGCTGGTGTAGGGAATCAGTGTGGGCGCTGGTGTAGGGAATCAGTGTGGGCGCTGGTGTAGGGAATCAGTGTGGGCGCTGGTGTAGGGAATCACTTTTTGCGCTGGTGTAGGGAATCACTTTTTGCGCTGGTGTAGGGAATCACTGTGGGTGCTGGTGTAGGGAATCATTGTGGGTGCTGGTGTAGTGAATCAGTGTGGGCGCTGGTGTAGGGTATTACTGTGGGCGCTGGTGTAGTAAATCACTGTGGGTGCTGGTGTAGGCAATCACTGTGGGTGCTGGTGTAATGAATCAGTGTGGGCGCTGATGTAGGGAATCACTGTGGGTGCTGGTGTAGGGAATCACTGTGGGCACTGGTGTAGGGAATCACTGTGGGTGCTGGTGTAGGGAATCACTGTGGGTGCTGGTGTAGGGAATCACTGTGGGTGCTGGTGTAGGGAATCATTGTGGGTGCTGGTGTAGTGAATCAGTGTGGGCGCTGGTGTAGGGTATTACTGTGGGCGCTGGTGTAGTAAATCACTGTGGGTGCTGGTGTAGGGAATCACTGTGGGTGCTGGTGTAATGAATCAGTGTGGGCGCTGGTGTAGGGAATCACTGTGGGTGCTGGTGTAGGGAATCACTGTGGGTGCTGGTGTAGGGAATCACTGTGGGTGCTGGTGTAGGAAATCACTGTGGGTGCTGGTGTAGGGAATCACTGTGGGTGCTGGTGTAATGAATCAGTGTGGGTGCTGGTGTAGTGAATCACTGTGGGTGCTGGTGTAGGGAATCACTGTGGGTGCTGGTGTAATGAATCAGTGTGGGCGCTGATGTAGGGAATCACTGTGGGTGCTGGTGTAGGGAATCACTGTGGGTGCTGGTGTAGGGAATCACTGTGGGCACTGGTGTAGTGAATCACTGTGGACGCTGGTGTAGGGAATCACTGTGGGCGCTGGTGTAGTGAATCACTGTGGGTGCTGGTGTAGGGAATCAGTGTGGGTGCTGGTGTAGGGAATCACTGTGGGTGCTGGTGTAGGGAATCAGTGTGGGTGCTGGTGTAGTGAATCACTGTGGGTGCTGGTGTAGGGAATCACTGTGGGTGCTGGTGTAGGGAATCAGTGTGGGTGCTGGTGTAGTGAATCACTGTGGGTGCTGGTGTAGGGAATCAGTGTGGGTGCTGGTGTAGGGAATCAGTGTGGGTGCTGGTGTAGTGAATCACTGTGGACACTGGTGTAGGGAATCACTGTGGGCGCTGGTGTAGTGAATCACTGTGGGCGCTGGTG
This sequence comes from Hemiscyllium ocellatum, assembly GCF_020745735.1. NCBI lineage: Eukaryota > Metazoa > Chordata > Chondrichthyes > Orectolobiformes > Hemiscylliidae > Hemiscyllium > Hemiscyllium ocellatum. The sequence continues at coordinate 8,525,013 of NC_083407.1, read as the reverse complement.
TAGGGAATCAGTGTGGGTGCTGGTGGAGGGAATCATTGTGGGTGCTGGTGTAGGGAATCAGTGTGGGTGCTGGTGTAGGGAATCAGTGTGGGCGCTGGTGTAGGGAATCAGTGTGGGCTCTGGTGTAGGGTATCACTGTGGGCTCTGGTGTAGGGTATTACTGTGGGCGCTGGTGTAGGGAATCACTGTGGGTGCTGGTGTAGGGTATTACTGTGGGCGCTGGTGTAGTAAATCAGTGTGGGTGCTGGTGTAGTAAATCAGTGTGGGTGCTGGTGTAGGGAATCACTGTGGGCGCTGGTGTAGGGAATCACTGTGGTCGCTGGTGTAGGGAATCAGTGTGGGCGCTGGTGTAGTGAATCAGTGTGGGTGCTGGTGTAGTGAATCAGTGTGGGTGCTGGTGTAGGCAATCACTGTGGGTGCTGGTGTAGGGAATCAGTGTGGACGCTGGTGTAGGGAATCAGTGTGGGTGCTGGTGTAGGGAATCAGTGTGGGCACTGGTGTAGGGAATCACTGTGGGTGCTGGGGTCGTGAATCAGTGTGGGCGCTGGTGTCGTGAATCAGTGTGGGCACTGGTGTAGGGAATCAGTGTGGGTGCTGGTGTAGTGAATCACTGTGGGCACTGGTGTAGGGAATCACTGTGGGCGCTGGTGTAGGGAATCTGTGGGTGCTGGTGTAGGCAATCACTGTGTGTGCTGGTGTAGGGAATCATTGTGGGCGCTGGTGTAGTGAATCAGTGTGGGTGCTGGTGGAGGGAATCACTGTGGGTGCTGGTGTGAATCACTGTGGTCGCTTGTGTGGGGTATCACTTTGGGCGCTGGTGTAGGGAATCAGTGTGGGCGCTGGTGTAGGGAATCAGTTTGGGCGCTCGTGTTGTGAATCAGTGTGGGTGCTGGTATAGGGAATCAGTGTGGGCGCTGGTGTAGGGAATCAGTGTGGTCGCTGGTGTAGGCAATCACTGTGGGTGTTGGTGTAGGGAATCAGTGTGGGCACTGGTGTAGTGAATCACTGGGGACCTGGTGTAGGTAATCACTGTGCGTGCTGGTGTAGGGAATCATTGTGGGCGCTGGTGTAGGGAATCATTGTGGGCGCTGGTGTAGGGAATCACTGTGGGCACTGATGTAGGGAATCACTGTGGTCGCTTGTGTGGGGAATCAGTGTGGGCGCTGGTGTAGTGAATCAGTGTGGGCGCTGGTGTACGGAATCACTGTGGTCGCTTGTGTGGGGAATCAGTGTGGGCGCTGGTGTAGTGAATCAGTGTGGGCGCTGGTGTACGGAATCACTGTGGTCGCTTGTGTGGGGAATCAGTGTGGGCGCTGGTGTAGTGAATCAGTGTGGGCGCTGGTGTAGGGAATCAGTGTGGGCGCTGGTGTAGGGAATCACTGTGGGTGCTGGTGTAGGGAATCACTGTGGGTGCTGGTGTAGGGAATCATTGTGGGTGCTGGTGTAGTGAATCAGTGTGGGCGCTGGTGTAGGGTATTACTGTGGGCGCTGGTGTAGTAAATCACTGTGGGTGCTGGTGTAGGCAATCACTGTGGGTGCTGGTGTAATGAATCAGTGTGGGCGCTGATGTAGGGAATCACTGTGGGTGCTGGTGTAGGGAATCACTGTGGGCACTGGTGTAGGGAATCACTGTGGGTGCTGGTGTAGGGAATCACTGTGGGTGCTGGTGTAGGGAATCAGTGTGGGTGCTGGTGTAGTGAATCAGTGTGGGCGCTGGTGTAGGGAATCAGTGTGGGCGCTGGTGTAGGGAATCACTGTGGGTGCTGGTGTAGGGAATCACTGTGGGTGCTGGTGTAGGGAATCATTGTGGGTGCTGGTGTAGTGAATCAGTGTGGGCGCTGGTGTAGGGTATTACTGTGGGCGCTGGTGTAGTAAATCACTGTGGGTGCTGGTGTAGGGAATCACTGTGGGTGCTGGTGTAATGAATCAGTGTGGGCGCTGATGTAGGGAATCACTGTGGGTGCTGGTGTAGGGAATCACTGTGGGCGCTGGTGTAGGGAATCAGTGTGGGTGCTGGTGTAGTGAATCACTGTGGGTGCTGGTGTAGGGAATCAGTGTGGGTGCTGGTGTAGGGAATCAGTGTGGGTGCTGGTGTAGTGAATCACTGTGGACACTGGTGTCGGGAATCACTGTGGGTGCTGGTGTAGGGAATCACTGTGGGTGCTGGTGTAGGGAATCACTGTGGGTGCTGGTGTAGGAAATCACTGTGGGTGCTGGTGTAGGGAATCACTGTGGGTGCTGGTGTAATGAATCAGTGTGGGTGCTGGTGTAGTGAATCAGTGTGGGTGCTGGTGTAGGGAATCACTGTGGGTGCTGGTGTAATGAATCAGTGTGGGCGCTGATGTAGGGAATCACTGTGGGTGCTGGTGTAGTGAATCAGTGTGGGTGCTGGTGTAGGGAATCACTGTGGGCACTGGTGTAGTGAATCACTGTGGACGCTGGTGTAGGGAATCACTGTGGGCGCTGGTGTAGTGAATCACTGTGGGTGCTGGTGTAGGGAATCAGTGTGGGTGCTGGTGTAGGGAATCAGTGTGGGTGCTGGTGTAGGGAATCAGTGTGGGTGCTGGTGTAGTGAATCACTGTGGGTGCTGGTGTAGGGAATCACTGTGGGTGCTGGTGTAGGGAATCACTGTGGGTGCTGGTGTAGGGAATCAGTGTGGGTGCTGGTGTAGTGAATCACTGTGGGTGCTGGTGTAGGGAATCAGTGTGGGTGCTGGTGTAGGGAATCAGTGTGGGTGCTGGTGTAGGGAATCACTGTGGACACTGGTGTAGGGAATCACTGTGGGCGCTGGTGTAGTGAATCAGTGTGGGCGCTGGTGTAGGGAATCAGTGTGGGTGCTGGTGTAGTGAATCACTGTGGGTGCTGGTGTAGGGAATCAGTGTGGGTGCTGGTGTAGGGAATCAGTGTGGGTGCTGGTGTAGTGAATCACTGTGGACACTGGTGTAGGGAATCACTGTGGGCGCTGGTGTAGTGAATCAGTGTGGGCGCTGGTGTAGGGAATCAGTGTGGGTGCTGGTGTAGGGAATCACTGTGGGTGCTGGTGTAGGGAATCAGTGTGTGTGCTGGTGTAGGGAATCAGTGTGGGCGCTGGTGTAGTGAATCAGTGTGGGCTCTGGTGTAGGGTATCACTGTGGGCTCTGGTGTAGGGTATTACTGTGGGCGCTGGTGTAGGGAATGACTGTGGGTGCTGGTGTAGTAAATCAGTGTGGGTGCTGGTGTAGGGAATCAGTGTGGGCGCTGGTGTAGTAAATCAGTGTGGGTGCTGGTGTAGGGAATCACTGTGGGTGCTGGTGTAGGGTATTACTGTGGGTGCTGGTGTAGTAAATCAGTGTGGGTGCTGGTGTAGGGAATCACTGTGGGCGCTGGTGTAGGGTATCACTGTGGTCGCTGGTGTAGGGAATCAGTGTGGGTGCTGGTGTAGTGAATCAGTGTGGGTGCTGGTGTAGGGTATTACTGTGGGTGCTGGTGTAGTGAATCAGTGCGGGCACTGGTGTAGGGAATCAGTGTGGGCGCTGGTGTAGTTAATCAGTGTGGGTGCTGGTGTAGTGAATCAGTGTGGGTGCTGGTGTAGGCAATCACTGTGGGTGCTGGTGTAGGGAATCAGTGTGGACGCTGGTGTAGGGAATCACTGTGGGTGCTGGTGTAGTGAATCAGTGTGGGTGCTGGTGTAGGGAATTACTGTGGGCGCTGGTGTAGGGAATCAGTGTGTGCGCTGATGTAGGGAATCACTGTGGGCACTGGTGTAGGGAATCAGTGTGGACGCTGGTGTAGGGAATCACTGTGGGTGCTGGTGTAGTGAATCAGTGTGGGCGCTGGTGTAGGGAATCACAGTGGGCACTGGTGTAGGGAATCAGTGTGTGCGCTGATGTAGGGAATCACTGTGGGCACTGGTGTAGGGAATCAGTGTGGGCGCTGGTGTAGGGAATCAGTGTGGGTGCTGGTGTAGGGAATCAGTGTGTGCGCTGATGTAGGGAATCACTGTGGGCACTGGTGTAGGGAATCAGTGTGGGCGCTGGTGTAGGGAATCAGTGTGTGCGCTGATGTAGGGAATCAGTGTGTGCGCTGATGTAGGGAATCACTGTGGGCACTGGTGTAGGGAATCAGTGTGGGCGCTGGTGTAGGGAATCAGTGTGGGTGCTGGTGTAGGGTATTACTGTGGGCGCTGGTGTAGGGAATCAGTGTGGGCGCTGGTGTAGGGAATCACTGTGGGCACTGGTGTAGGGAAACACTGTGGGTGCTGGTGTAATGAATCAGTGTGGGCGCTGATGTAGGGAATCACTGTGGGTGCTGGTGTAGGGAATCACTGTGGGCACTGGTGTAGGGAATCACTGTGGGTGCTGGTGTAGGGAATCACTGTGGGCACTGGTGTAGGGAATCACAGTGGGTGCTGGTGTAGGGAATCACTGTGGGTGCTGGTGTAGTGAATCAGTGTGGGCGCTGGTGTAGGGAATCAGTGTGGGCGCTGGTGTAGGCAATCACTGTGTGTGCTGGTGTAGGGAATCACTGTGGACACTGGTGTAGGGAATCACTGTGTGCGCTGGTGTAGTGAATCAGTCTGGGCGCTGGTGTAGGGAATCATTGTGGGCGCTGGTGTAGTGAATCAGTGTGGGCGCTGGTGTAGTGAATCAGTGTGGGTGCTGGTGCAGGGAATCACTGTGTGTGCTGGTGTAGGGAATCAGTCTGGGCGCTGGTGTAGTGAATCAGTGCAGGTGCTGGTGTAGGGAATCACTGTCGGTGCTGGTGTAGGGAATCATTGTCGGTGCTGATGTAGGGAATCAGTGTGGTAGCTGGTGTAGGGTATCACTGTGGGCGCTGGTGTAGGGTATTATTGTGGGCGCTGGTGTAGTAAATCAGTGTGGGTGCTGGTGTACGGAATCATTGTGGGCGCTAGTGTAGTGAATCAGTGCAGGTGCTGGTGTAGGGAATCACTCTCGGTGCTGGTGTAGGGAATCACTGTCGGTGCTGATGTAGGGAATCAGTGTGGTAGCTGGTGTAGGGTATCACTGTGGGCGCTGGTGTAGGGTATTACTGTGGGCGCTGGTGCAGTAAATCAGTGTGGGTGCTGGTGTAGGGAATCACTGTGGGTGCTGGTGTAGGGTATTAATGTGGGCGCTGGTGTAGTAAATCAGTGTGGGTGCTGGTCTAGGGAATCACTGTGGTCGCTGGTGTAGGGTATTACTGTGGGCGCTGGTGTAGGGAATCAGTGTGGGTGCTGGTGTAGGGAATCAGTGTGGGCGCTGGTGTAGGGAATCACTGTGGGTGCTGGTGTAGGGAATCACTGTGGGTGCTGGTGTAGGGAATCAGTGTGGGTGCTGGTGTAGTGAATCAGTGTGGGCGCTGGTGTAGGGAATCAGTGTGGGCGCTGGTGTAGGGAATCAGTGTGGGTGCTGGTGTAGGGAATCAGTGTGGGCGCTGGTGTAGTGAATCAGTGTGGGTGCTGGTGTAGTGAATCAGTGTGGGTGCTGGTGTAGGGAATCAGTGTGGGCGCTGGTGTAGGGAATCAGTGTGGGTGCTGGTGTAGGGAATCATTGTGGGCGCTGGTGTAGGGAATCACTGTGGGCACTGATGTAGGGAATCACTGTGGTCGCTTGTGTGGGGAATCAGTGTGGGCGCTGGTGTACGGAATCACTGTGGTCGCTTGTGTGGGGAATCAGTGTGGGCGCTGGTGTAGTGAATCAGTGTGGGCGCTGGTGTACGGAATCACTGTGGTCGCTTGTGTGGGGAATCAGTGTGGGCGCTGGTGTAGGGAATCACTGTGGGTGCTGGTGTAATGAATCAGTGTGGGCGCTGATGTAGGGAATCACGGTGCTGGTGTAGGGAATCACTGTGGGCACTGGTGTAGGGAATCACTGTGGGTGCTGGTGTAGGGAATCACTGTGGGTGCTGGTGTAGGGAATCACTGTGGGTGCTGGTGTAGGGAATCACTGTGGGTGCTGGTGTAAGGAATCACTGTGGGTGCTGGTGTAATGAATCAGTGTGGGTGCTGGTGTAGTGAATCACTGTGGGTGCTGGTGTAGGGAATCACTGTGGGTGCTGGTGTAATGAATCAGTGTGGGCGCTGATGTAGGGAATCACTGTGGGTGCTGGTGTAGGGAATCACTGTGGTCACTGGTGTAGGGAATCACTGTGGGCGCTGGTGTAGTGAATCACTGTGGGTGCTGGTGTAGGGAATCAGTGTGGGTGCTGGTGTAGGGAATCACTGTGGGTGCTGGTGTAGGGAATCAGTGTGGGTGCTGGTGTAGTGAATCACTGTGGGTGCTGGTGTAGGGAATCACTGTGGGTGCTGGTGTAGGGAATCAGTGTGGGTGCTGGTGTAGTGAATCACTGTGGGTGCTGGTGTAGGGAATCAGTGTGGGTGCTGGTGTAGGGAATCAGTGTGGGTGCTGGTGTAGTGAATCACTGTGGACACTGGTGTAGGGAATCACTGTGGGTGCTGGTGTAGTGAATCACTGTGGGCGCTGGTGTAGGGAATCAGTGTGGGTGCTGGTGTAGGGAATCACTGTGGGTGCTGGTGTAGGGAATCAGTGTGGGTGCTGGTGTAGGGAATCAGTGTGGGCGCTGGTGTAGTGAATCAGTGTGGTCGCTGGTGTAGGGTATCACTGTGGGCTCTGGTGTAGGGTATTACTGTGGGCGCTGGTGTAGGGAATCACTGTGGGTGCTGGTGTAGGGTATTACTGTGGGCGCTGGTGTAGTAAATCAGTGTGGGTGCTGGTGTAGGGAATCAGTGTGGGCGCTGGTGTAGTAAATCAGTGTGGGTGCTGGTGTAGGGAATCAGTGTGGGTGCTGGTGTAGGGTATTACTGTGGGTGCTGGTGTAGTAAATCAGTGTGGGTGCTGGTGTAGTAAATCAGTGTGGGTGCTGGTGTAGGGAATCACTGTGGGCGCTGGTGTAGGGAATCACTGTCGGTGCTGATGTAGGGAATCAGTGTGGTAGCTGGTGTAGGGTATCACTGTGGGCGCTGGTGTAGGGTATTACTGTGGGCGCTGGTGCAGTAAATCAGTGTGGGTGCTGGTGTAGGGAATCACTGTGGGTGCTGGTGTAGGGTATTAATGTGGGCGCTGGTGTAGTAAATCAGTGTGGGTGCTGGTCTAGGGAATCACTGTGGTCGCTGGTGTAGGGTATTACTGTGGGCGCTGGTGTAGGGAATCAGTGTGGGTGCTGGTGTAGGGAATCAGTGTGGGCGCTGGTGTAGGGAATCACTGTGGGTGCTGGTGTAGGGAATCACTGTGGGTGCTGGTGTAGGGAATCAGTGTGGGTGCTGGTGTAGTGAATCAGTGTGGGCGCTGGTGTAGGGAATCAGTGTGGGCGCTGGTGTAGGGAATCAGTGTGGGTGCTGGTGTAGGGAATCAGTGTGGGCGCTGGTGCAGTGAATCAGTGTGGGTGCTGGTGTAGTGAATCAGTGTGGGTGCTGGTGTAGGGAATCAGTGTGGGCGCTGGTGTAGGGAATCAGTGTGGGTGCTGGTGTAGGGAATCATTGTGGGCGCTGGTGTAGGGAATCACTGTGGGCACTGATGTAGGGAATCACTGTGGTCGCTTGTGTGGGGAATCAGTGTGGGCGCTGGTGTAGTGAATCAGTGTGGGCGCTGGTGTACGGAATCACTGTGGTCGCTTGTGTGGGGAATCAGTGTGGGCGCTGGTGTAGGGAATCACTGTGGGTGCTGGTGTAATGAATCAGTGTGGGCGCTGATGTAGGGAATCACGGTGCTGGTGTAGGGAATCACTGTGGGCACTGGTGTAGGGAATCACTGTGGGTGCTGGTGTAGGGAATCACTGTGGGTGCTGGTGTAGGGAATCACTGTGGGTGCTGGTGTAGGGAATCACTGTGGGTGCTGGTGTAAGGAATCACTGTGGGTGCTGGTGTAATGAATCAGTGTGGGTGCTGGTGTAGTGAATCACTGTGGGTGCTGGTGTAGGGAATCACTGTGGGTGCTGGTGTAATGAATCAGTGTGGGCGCTGATGTAGGGAATCACTGTGGGTGCTGGTGTAGGGAATCACTGTGGTCACTGGTGTAGGGAATCACTGTGGGCGCTGGTGTAGTGAATCACTGTGGGTGCTGGTGTAGGGAATCAGTGTGGGTGCTGGTGTAGGGAATCACTGTGGGTGCTGGTGTAGGGAATCAGTGTGGGTGCTGGTGTAGTGAATCACTGTGGGTGCTGGTGTAGGGAATCACTGTGGGTGCTGGTGTAGGGAATCAGTGTGGGTGCTGGTGTAGTGAATCACTGTGGGTGCTGGTGTAGGGAATCAGTGTGGGTGCTGGTGTAGGGAATCAGTGTGGGTGCTGGTGTAGTGAATCACTGTGGACACTGGTGTAGGGAATCACTGTGGGTGCTGGTGTAGTGAATCACTGTGGGCGCTGGTGTAGGGAATCAGTGTGGGTGCTGGTGTAGGGAATCACTGTGGGTGCTGGTGTAGGGAATCAGTGTGGGTGCTGGTGTAGGGAATCAGTGTGGGCGCTGGTGTAGTGAATCAGTGTGGTCGCTGGTGTAGGGTATCACTGTGGGCTCTGGTGTAGGGTATTACTGTGGGCGCTGGTGTAGGGAATCACTGTGGGTGCTGGTGTAGGGTATTACTGTGGGCGCTGGTGTAGTAAATCAGTGTGGGTGCTGGTGTAGGGAATCAGTGTGGGCGCTGGTGTAGTAAATCAGTGTGGGTGCTGGTGTAGGGAATCAGTGTGGGTGCTGGTGTAGGGTATTACTGTGGGTGCTGGTGTAGTAAATCAGTGTGGGTGCTGGTGTAGTAAATCAGTGTGGGTGCTGGTGTAGGGAATCACTGTGGGCGCTGGTGTAGGGTATCACTGTGGTCGCTGGTGTAGGGAATCAGTGTGGGTGCTGGTGTAGTGAATCAGTGTGGGTGCTGGTGTAGGGTATTACTGTGGGTGCTGGTGTAGTGAATCAGTGCGGGCACTGGTGTAGGGAATCAGTGTGGGCGCTGGTGTAGTGAATCAGTGTGGGTGCTGGTGTAGTGAATCAGTGTGGGTGCTGGTGTAGGCAATCACTGTGGACGCTGGTGTAGGGAATCAGTGTGGGTGCTGGTGTAGTGAATCAGTGTGGGTGCTGGTGTAGGGAATTACTGTGGGCGCTGGTGTAGGGAATCTCTGTGGGCACTGGTGTAGGGAATCAGTGTGGGCGCTGGTGTAGGGAATCACTGTGGGCGCTGGTGTAGTGAATCACTGTGGGTGCTGGTGTAGGGAATCAGTGTGGGTGCTGGTGTAGGGAATCACTGTGGGTGCTGGTGTAGTGAATCAGTGTGGGTGCTGGTGTAGGGAATCACTGTGGGTGCTGGTGTAGGGAATCAGTGTGGGTGCTGGTGTAGGGAATCACTGTGGGTGCTGGTGTAGTGAATCAGTGTGGGCGCTGGTGTAGTGAATCACTGTGGACACTGGTGTAGGGAATCACTGTGGGCGCTGGTGTAGTGAATCACTGTGGGTGCTGGTGTAGGGAATCACTGTGGGCGCTGGTGTAGGGTATCACTGTGGTCGCTGGTGTAGGGAATCAGTGTGGGTGCTGGTGTAGTGAATCAGTGTGGGTGCTGGTGTAGGGTATTACTGTGGGTGCTGGTGTAGTGAATCAGTGCGGGCACTGGTGTAGGGAATCAGTGTGGGCGCTGGTGTAGTGAATCAGTGTGGGTGCTGGTGTAGTGAATCAGTGTGGGTGCTGGTGTAGGCAATCACTGTGGACGCTGGTGTAGGGAATCAGTGTGGACGCTGGTGTAGGGAATCAGTGTGGGTGCTGGTGTAGTGAATCAGTGTGGGTGCTGGTGTAGGGAATTACTGTGGGCGCTGATGTAGGGAATCACTGGGCACTGGTGTAGGGAATCAGTGTGGGCGCTGGTGTAGGGAATCACTGTGGGCGCTGGTGTAGTGAATCACTGTGGGTGCTGGTGTAGGGAATCAGTGTGGGTGCTGGTGTAGGGAATCACTGTGGGTGCTGGTGTAGTGAATCAGTGTGGGTGCTGGTGTAGGGAATCACTGTGGGTGCTGGTGTAGGGAATCACTGTGGGCGCTGGTGTAGTGAATCACTGTGGGTGCTGGTGTAGGGAATCAGTGTGGGTGCTGGTGTAGGGAATCACTGTGGGTGCTGGTGTAGTGAATCAGTGTGGGTGCTGGTGTAGTGAATCACTGTGGGTGCTGGTGTAGGGAATCACTGTGGGTGCTGGTGTAGGGAATCAGTGTGGGTGCTGGTGTAGTGAATCACTGTGAGTGCTGGTGTAGGGAATCAGTGTGGGTGCTGGTGTAGGTAATCAGTGTGGGTGCTGGTGTAGTGAATCACTGTGGACACTGGTGTAGGGAATCACTGTGGGCGCTGGTGTAGTGAATCACTGTGGGCGCTTGTGTGGGGAATCACTGTGGGTGCTGGTGTAGTGAATCAGTGTGGGCGCTGGTGTAGGGAATCAGTGTGGGCGCTGGTGTAGGGAATCAGTGTGGGCGCTGGTGTAGGGAATCAGTGTGGGTGCTGGTGTAGGGAATCAGTGTGGGCGCTGGTGTATGGAATCACTGTGGTCGCTTGTGTGGGGAATCAGTGTGGGCGCTGGTGTAGTGAATCAGTGTGGGCGCTGGTGTAGGGAATCAGTGTGGGCGCTGGTGTAGGGAATCACTTTTTGCGCTGGTGTAGGGAATCACTGTGGGTACTGGTGTAGGGAATCATTGTGGGTGCTGGTGTAGTGAATCAGTGTGGGCGCTGGTGTAGGGTATTACTGTGGGCGCTGGTGTAGTAAATCACTGTGGGTGCTGGTGTAGGGAATCAGTGTGGGTGCTGGTGCAGTAAATCACTGTGGGTGCTGGTGTAGGGAATCACTGTGGGTGCTGGTGTAATGAATCAGTGTGGGCGCTGATGTAGGGAATCACTGTGGGTGCTGGTGTAGGGAATCACTGTGGGTGCTGGTGTAGGGAATCACTGTGGGCACTGGTGTAGGGAATCAGTGTGGGCGCTGGTGTAGTGAATCACTGTGGACACTGGTGTAGGGAATCACTGTGGGTGCTGGTGTAGGGAATCACTGTGGGTGCTGGTGTAGGGAATCACTGTGGGTGCTGGTGTAGGGAATCAGTGTGGGTGCTGGTGTAGGGAATCACTGTGGGTGCTGGTGTAGGGAATCAGTGTGGGTGCTGGTGTAGTGAATCACTGTGGGTGCTGGTGTAGGGAATCACTGTGGGTGCTGGTGTAGGGAATCACTGTGGGTGCTGGTGTAGGGTATTACTGTGGGCGCTGGTGTAGTAAATCAGTGTGGGTGCTGGTGTAGGGAATCAGTGTGGGCGCTGGTGTAGTAAATCAGTGTGGGTGCTGGTGTAGGGAATCACTGTGGGTGCTCGTGTAGGGTATTACTGTGGGTGCTGGTGTAGTAAATCAGTGTGGGTGCTGGTGTAGGGAATCACTGTGGGCGCTGGTGTAGGGTATCACTGTGGTCGCTGGTGTAGGGAATCAGTGTGGGTGCTGGTGTAGGGTATTACTGTGGGTGCTGGTGTAGTGAATCAGTGTGGGCGCTGGTGTAGGGAATCACTGTGGGCGCTGGTGTAGGCAATCAGTGTGGGCACTGGTGTAGGGAATCAGTGTGGGCGCTGGTGTAGTGAATCAGTGTGGGTGCTGGTGTAGTGAATCAGTGTGGGTGCTGGTGTAGGCAATCACTGTGGGTGCTGGTGTAGGGAATCAGTGTGGACGCTGGTGTAGGGAATCAGTGTGGGTGCTGGTGTAGTGAATCAGTGTGGGTGCTGGTGTAGGGAATTACTGTGGGCGCTGGTGTAGTAAATCACTGTGGGTGCTGGTGTAGGGAATCACTGTGGGCACTGGTGTAGGGAATCAGTGTGTGCGCTGATGTAGGGAATCACTGTGGGCACTGGTGTAGGGAATCAGTGTGGGCGCTGGTGTAGGGAATCACTGTGGGTGCTGGTGTAGGGAATCACTGTGGGTGCTGGTGTAGTGAATCAGTGTGAGCGCTGGTGTAGTGAATCAGTGTGGGTGCTGGTGTAGGGAATCAGTGTGGGCGCTGGTGTAGGGAATCACTGTGGACACTGGTGTAGGGAATCACTGTGAGCGCTGGTGTAGTGAATCACTGTGGGTGCTGGTGTAGGGAATCACTGTGGTCGCTTGTGTGGGGAATCACTGTGGGTGCTGGTGTAGTGAATCAGTGTGGGCGCTGGTGTAGGGAATCAGTGTGGGCGCTGGTGTAGTAAATCAGTGTGGGTGCTGGTGTAGGGAATCAGTGTGGGTGCTGGTGTAGGGTATTACTGTGGGTGCTGGTGTAGTAAATCAGTGTGGGTGCTGGTGTAGGGAATCACTGTGGGCGCTGGTGTAGGGTATCACTGTGGTCGCTGGTGTAGGGAATCAGTGTGGGTGCTGGTGTAGGGTATTACTGTGGGTGCTGGTGTAGTGAATCAGTGTGGGCGCTGGTGTAGGGAATCACTGTGGGCGCTGGTGTAGGCAATCAGTGTGGGCACTGGTGTAGGGAATCAGTGTGGGCGCTGGTGTAGTGAATCAGTGTGGGTGCTGGTGTAGTGAATCAGTGTGGGTGCTGGTGTAGGCAATCACTGTGGGTGCTGGTGTAGGGAATCAGTGTGGACGCTGGTGTAGGGAATCAGTGTGGGTGCTGGTGTAGTGAATCAGTGTGGGTGCTGGTGTAGGGAATTACTGTGGGCGCTGGTGTAGTAAATCACTGTGGGTGCTGGTGTAGGGAATCACTGTGGGCACTGGTGTAGGGAATCAGTGTGTGCGCTGATGTAGGGAATCACTGTGGGCACTGGTGTAGGGAATCAGTGTGGGCGCTGGTGTAGGGAATCACTGTGGGTGCTGGTGTAGGGAATCACTGTGGGTGCTGGTGTAGTGAATCAGTGTGAGCGCTGGTGTAGTGAATCAGTGTGGGTGCTGGTGTAGGGAATCAGTGTGGGCGCTGGTGTAGGGAATCACTGTGGACACTGGTGTAGGGAATCACTGTGGGCGCTGGTGTAGTGAATCACTGTGGGTGCTGGTGTAGGGAATCACTGTGGTCGCTTGTGTGGGGAATCACTGTGGGTGCTGGTGTAGTGAATCAGTGTGGGCGCTGGTGTAGGGAATCAGTGTGGGCGCTGGTGTAGGGAATCAGTGTGGGCGCTGGTGTAGGGAATCAGTGTGGGTGCTGGTGTAGTGAATCAGTGTGGGCGCTGGTGTAGTGAATCACTGTGGGCGCTGGTGTACGGAATCACTGTGGTCGCTTGTGTGGGGAATCAGTGTGGGCGCTGGTGTAGTGAATCAGTGTGGGCGCTGGTGTAGGGAATCAGTGTGGGCGCTGGTGTAGGGAATCTCTTTTTGCGTTGGTGTAGGGAATCACTGTGGGTGCTGGTGTAGGGAATCATTGTGGGTGCTGGTGTAGTGAATCAGTGTGGGCGCTGGTGTAGGGTATTACTGTGGGCGCTGGTGTAGGATATCACTGTGGGTGCTGGTGTAGGGAATCCCTGTGGGTGCTGGTGTAATGAATCAGTGTGGGCGCTGATGTAGGGAATCACTGTGGGTGCTGGTGTAGGGAATCACTGTGGGCACTGGTGTAGGGAGTCACTGTGGGTGCTGGTGTAGGGAATCACTGTGGGTGCTGGTGTAGGGAATCACTGTGGGTGCTGGTGTAGGGAATCACTGTGGGTGCTGGTGTAGGGAATCACTGTTGGTGCTGGTGTAATGAATCAGTGTGGGTGCTGGTGTAGTGAATCACTGTGGGTGCTGGTGTAGGGAATCACTGTGGGTGCTGGTGTAATGAATCAGTGTGGGCGCTGATGTAGGGAATCACTGTGGGCACTGGTGTAGGGAATCACTGTGGGCGCTGGTGTAGTGAATGACTGTGGGTGCTGGTGTAGGGAATCAGTGTGGGTGCTGGTGTAGGGAATCACTGTGGGTGCTGGTGTAGGGAATCAGTGTGGGTGCTGGTGTAGTGAATCACTGTGGGTGCTGGTGTAGGGAATCACTGTGGGTGCTGGTGTAGGGAATCAGTGTGGGTGCTGGTCTAGTGAATCAGTGTGGGTGCTGGTGTAGTGAATCACTGTGGGTGCTGGTGTAGGGAATCAGTGTGGGTGCTGGTGTAGGGAATCAGTGTGGGTGCTGGTGTAGTGAATCACTGTGGACACTGGTGTAGGGAATCACTGTGGGCGCTGGTGTAGTGAATCAGTGTGGGCGCTGATGTAGGGAATCAGTGTGGGTGCTGGTGTAGGGAATCACTGTGGGTGCTGGTGTAGTGAATCAGTGTGGGTGCTGGTGTAGGGAATCAGTGTGGGTGCTTGTGTAGGGAATCAGTGTGGGCGCTGGTGTAGTGAATCAGTGTGGTCGCTGGTGTAGGGTATCACTGTGGGCTCTGGTGTAGGGTATTACTGTGGGCGCTGGTGTAGGGAATCACTGTGGGTGCTGGTGTAGGGTATTACTGTGGGCGCTGGTGTAGGGTATCACTGTGGTCGCTGGTGTAGGGAATCAGTGTGGGTGCTGGTGTAGTGAATCAGTGTGGGTGCTGGTGTAGTGAATCAGTGTGGGTGCTGGTGTAGGGTATTACTGTGGGTGCTGGTGTAGTGAATCAGTGTGGGCGCTGGTGTAGGGAATCACTGTGGGCGCTGGTGTAGGCAATCACTGTGGGCACTGGTGTAGGGAATCAGTGTGGACGCTGGTGTAGGGAATCAGTGTGGGTGCTAGTGTAGTGAATCAGTGTGGGTGCTGGTGTAGGGAATTACTGTGGGCGCTGGTGTAGTAAATCAGTGTGGGTGCTGGTGTAGGGAATCACTGTGTGTGCTGGTGTAGGGAATCAGTCTGGGCGCTGGTGTAGTGAATCAGTGCAGGTGCAGGTGCTGGTGTAGGGAATCACTGTGGGTGCTGGTGTAGGGAATCACTGTGGGTGCTGGTGTAGGGAATCACTGTGGGTGCTGGTGTAGGGAATCACTGTGGGTGCTGGTCTAGAGAATCACTGTGGGTGCTGGTGTAGTGAATCAGTGTGGGCGCTGGTGTAGGGAATCACTGTGGGTGCTGGTGTAGTGAATCAGTGTGGGCGCTGGTGTAGGGAATCACTGTGGGTGCTGGTGTAGGGAATCACTGTGGGTGCTGGTGTAGGGAATCACTGTGGGTGCTGGTGTAATGAATCAGTGTGGGCGCTGATGTAGGGAATCACTGTGGGTGCTGGTGTCGGGAATCACTGGGCACTGGTGTAGGGAATCACTGTGGGTGCTGGTGTAGGGAATCACTGTGTGTGCTGGTGTAGGGAATCAGTCTGGGTGCTGGTGTAGTGAATCAGTGCAGGTGCTGGTGTAGGGAATCACTCTCGGTGCTGGTGTAGGGAATCACTGTCGGTGCTGATGTAGGGAATCAGTGTGGTAGCTGGTGTAGGGTATTACTGTGGGCGCTGGTGTAGGGTATTACTGTGGGCGCTGGTGTAGTAAATCAGTGTGGGTGCTGGTGTAGTAAATCAATGTGGGTGCTGGTGTAGGGAATCAGTGTGGGCGCTGGTGTAGGGAATCAGTGTGGGCGCTGGTGTAGGGAATCACTGTGGGCGCTGGTGTAGGGAATGAGTGTGGGGGCTGGTGTAATTAATCAGTGTGGGTGCTGGTGTAGGGAATCACTGTGGGCACTGGTGTAGGGAATCACTGTGGGTGCTGGTGTAATGAATCAGTGTGGGCGCTGGTGTAGGGAATCAGTGTGTGCGCTGATGTAGGGAATCAGTGTGGGCACTGGTGTAGGGATTCAGTGTGGGCGCTGGTGTAGGGAATCAGTGTGGGCGCTGGTGTAGGGAATCAGTGTGGGTGCTGGTGTAGGGAATCACTGTGGGTGCGGGTGTAGGCAATCACTGTGGGTGCTGGTGTAGTGAATCAGTGTGGGCGCTGGTGTAGGGAATCACTGTGGGTGCTGGTGTAGTGAATCAGTGTGGACACTGGTGTAGGGAATCACTGTGGGCGCTGGTGTAGTGAATCAGTGTGGGCGCTGATGTAGGGAATCAGTGTGGGTGCTGGTGTAGGGAATCACTGTGGGTGCTGGTGTAGTTAATCAGTGTGGGTGCTGGTGTAGGGAATCAGTGTGGGTGCTGGTGTAGGGAATCAGTGTGGGCGCTGGTGTAGTGAATCAGTGTGGTCGCTGGTGTAGGGTATCACTGTGGGCTCTGGTGTAGGGTATTACTGTGGGCGCTGGTGTAGGGTATTACTGTGGGTGCTGGTGTAGTGAATCAGTGTGGGCGCTGGTGTAGGGAATCACTGTGGGCGCTGGTGTAGGCAATCACTGTGGGCACTGGTGTAGGGAATCAGTGTGGGCGCTGGTGTAGTGAATCAGTGTGGGTGCTGGTGTAGTGAATCAGTGTGGGTGCTGGTGTAGGCAATCACTGTGGGTGCTGGTGTAGGGAATCAGTGTGGACGCTGGTGTAGGGAATCAGTGTGGGTGCTGGTGTAGTGAATCAGTGTGGGTGCTGGTGTAGGGAATTACTGTGGGCGCTGGTGTAGTAAATCAGTGTGGGTGCTGGTGTAGGGAATCACTGTGTGTGCTGGTGTAGGGAATCAGTCTGGGCGCTGGTGTAGTGAATCAGTGCAGGTGCAGGTGCTGGTGTAGGGAATCACTGTGGGTGCTGGTGTAGGGAATCACTGTGGGTGCTGGTGTAGGGAATCACTGTGGGCACTGGTGTAGGGAATCACTGTGGGTGCTGGTGTAGGGAATCACTGTGGGTGCTGGTCTAGGGAATCACTGTGGGTGCTGGTGTAGTGAATCAGTGTGGGCGCTGGTGTAGGGAATCACTGTGGGTGCTGGTGTAGTGAATCAGTGTGGGCGCTGGTGTAGGGAATCACTGTGGGTGCTGGTGTAGGGAATCACTGTGGGTGCTGGTGTAATGAATCAGTGTGGGCGCTGATGTAGGGAATCACTGTGGGTGCTGGTGTCGGGAATCACTGGGCACTGGTGTAGGGAATCACTGTGGGTGCTGGTGTAGGGAATCACTGTGTGTGCTGGTGTAGGGAATCAGTCTGGGTGCTGGTGTAGTGAATCAGTGCAGGTGCTGGTGTAGGGAATCACTCTCGGTGCTGGTGTAGGGAATCACTGTCGGTGCTGATGTAGGGAATCAGTGTGGTAGCTGGTGTAGGGTATTACTGTGGGCGCTGGTGTAGGGTATTACTGTGGGCGCTGGTGTAGTAAATCAGTGTGGGTGCTGGTGTAGTAAATCAATGTGGGTGCTGGTGTAGGGAATCAGTGTGGGCGCTGGTGTAGGGAATCAGTGTGGGTGCTGGTGTAGGGTATTACTGTGGGCGCTGGTGTAGGGAATCAGTGTGGGCGCTGGTGTAGGGAATCACTGTGGGCGCTGGTGTAGGGAATGAGTGTGGGGGCTGGTGTAATTAATCAGTGTGGGTGCTGGTGTAGGGAATCACTGTGGGCACTGGTGTAGGGAATCACTGTGGGTGCTGGTGTAATGAATCAGTGTGGGCGCTGGTGTAGGGAATCAGTGTGTGCGCTGATGTAGGGAATCAGTGTGGGCACTGGTGTAGGGATTCAGTGTGGGCGCTGGTGTAGGGAATCAGTGTGGGCGCTGGTGTAGGGAATCAGTGTGGGTGCTGGTGTAGGGAATCACTGTGGGTGCGGGTGTAGGCAATCACTGTGGGTGCTGGTGTAGTGAATCAGTGTGGGCGCTGGTGTAGGGAATCACTGTGGGTGCTGGTGTAGTGAATCAGTGTGGGCGCTGGTGTAGGGAATCACTGTGGGTGCTGGTGTAGGGAATCACTGTGGGTGCTGGTGTAATGAATCAGTGTGGGCGCTGATGTAGGGAATCACTGTGGGTGCTGGTGTAGGGAATCACTGTGGGCGCTGGTGTAGGGAATCACTGTGGGTGCTGGTGTAGGGAATCACTGTGGGCACTGGTGTAGGGAATCACTGTGGGTGCTGGTGTAGGGAATCACTGTGGGTGCTGGTGTAGGGAATCACTGTGGGTGCTGGTGTAGGGAATCACTGTGGGTGCTGGTGTAGGGAATCACTGTGGGCGCTGGTGTAGGGAATCACTGTGGGCACTGGTGTAGGGAATCAGTGTGGGCGCTGGTGTAGGGAATCACTGTTGGTGCTGGTGTAGGGAATCACTGTGGGTGCTGGTGTAATGAATCAGTGTGGGCGCTGATGTAGGGAATCACTGTGTGTGGTGGTGTAGGGAATCACTGTGGGCATTGGTGTAGGGAATCACTGTGGGTGCTGGTGTAGTGAATCAGTGTGGGCGCTGGTGTAGGGAATCAGTGTGGGCGCTGGTGTAGGCAATCACTGTGTGTGCTGGTGTAGGGAATCACTCTGTGTGCTGGTGTCGGGAATCACTGTGGGCGCTGGTGTAGGGAATCAGTCTGGGCGCTGGTGTAGTGAATCAGTGTGGGTGCTGGTGTAGGGAATCACTGTGTGTGCTGGTGTAGGGAATCAGTCTGGGCGCTGGTGTAGTGAATCAGTGCAGGTGCAGGTGCTGGTGTAGGGAATCACTGTGGGTGCTGGTGTAGGGAATCACTGTGGGTGCTGGTCTAGGGAATCACTGTGGGTGCTGGTGTAGTGAATCAGTGTGGGCGCTGGTGTAGGGAATCACTGTGGGTGCTGGTGTAGTGAATCTCTGTGGGCGCTGGTGTAGGGAATCACTGTGGGTGCTGGTGTAGGGAATCACTGTGGGTGCTGGTGTAATGAATCAGTGTGGGCGCTGATGTAGGGAATCACTGTGGGTGCTGGTGTAGGGAATCACTGGGCACTGGTGTAGGGAATCACTGTGGGTGCTGGTGTAGGGAATCACTGTGTGTGCTGGTGTAGGGAATCAGTCTGGGCGCTGGTGTAGTGAATCAGTGCAGGTGCTGGTGTAGGGAATCACTGTGGGTGCTGGTGTAGGGAATCACTGTCGGTGCTGATGTAGGGAATCAGTGTGGTAGCTGGTGTAGGGTATTACTGTGGGCGCTGGTGTAGGGTATTACTGTGGGCGCTGGTGTAGTAAATCAGTGTGGGTGCTGGTGTAGTAAATCAGTGTGTGTGCTGGTGTAGGGAATCAGTGTGGGCGCTGGTGTAGTAAATCAGTGTGGGTGCTGGTGTAGTAAATCAGTGTGTGTGCTGGTGTAGGGAATCAGTGTGGGCGCTGGTGTAGTGAATCAGTGTGGGTGCTGGTGTAGTGAATCAGTGTGGGCGCTGGTGTAGGGAATCAGTGTGGGCGCTGGTGTAGGCAATCACTGTGTGTGCTGGTGTAGGGAATCACTGTGTGTGCTGGTGTAGGGAATCACTCTGTGTGCTGGTGTAGTGAATCAGTCTGGGCGCTGGTGTAGTGAATCATTGTGGGTGCTGGTGTAGGGAATCACTGTGTGTGCTGGTGTAGGGAATCAGTCTGGGCGCTGGTGTAGTGAATCAGTGCAGGTGCTGGTGTAGTGAATCACTCTCGGTGCTGGTGTAGGGAATCACTGTCGGTGCTGATGTAGGGAATCAGTGTGGTAGCTGGTGTAGGGTATCACTGTGGGCGCTGGTGTAGGGTATTACTGTGGGCGCTGGTGTAGTAAATCAGTGTGGGTGCTGGTGTAGGGAATCACTGTGGGTGCTGGTGTAGGGTATTACTGTGGGCGCTGGTGTAGTGAATCAGTGTGGGTGCTGGTCTAGGGAATCACTGTGGTCGCTGGTGTAGGGTATTACTGTGGGCGCTGGTGTCGGGAATCAGTGTGGGTGCTGGTGTAGGGAATCAGTGTGGGCGCTGGTGTAGGGAATCACTGTGGGTGCTGGTGTAGGGAATCACTGTGGGTGCTGGTGTAGGGAATCACTGTGGGTGCTGGTGTAGGGAATCACTGTGGGCGCTGGTGTAGGGAATCAGTGTGGGCGCTGGTGTAGGGAATCAGTGTGGGTGCTGGTGTAGGGAATCAGTGTGGGCGCTGGTGTAGTTAATCACTGTGGACGCTGGTGTAGGGAATCACTGTGGGCGCTGGTGTAGTGAATCACTGTGGGTGCTGGTGTAGGGAATCACTGTGGTCGCTTGTGTGGGGAATCACTGTGGGTGCTGGTGTAGTGAATCAGTGTGGGCGCTGGTGTAGGGAATCAGTGTGGGCGCTGGTGTAGGGAATCAGTGTGGGTGCTGGTGTAGTGAATCAGTGTGGGCGCTGGTGTAGGGTATCACTTTGTGCGCTGGTGTAGGGAATCACTGTGGGCGCTGGTGTAGGGAATCAGTGTGGGCACTAGTGTCGGGAATCACAGTAGGCGCTGGTATATGGAAACACTGTGGGCGCTGGTCTAGTGAATCAGTGTGGGTGCTGGTGTAGGGAATCACTGTGGGTGCTGGTGTAGGCAATCACTGTGGGTGCTGGTGTAGGGAATCATTGTGGGTGCTGGTGTAGTGAATCAGTGTGGGTGCTGGTGTAGGCAATCACTGTGGGTGCTGGTGTAGGGAATCATTGTGGGTGCTGGTCTAGTGAATCAGTGTGGGCGCTGGTGTAGGCAATCACTGTGGGCGCTGGTGGAGGGAATCACTGTGGACACTGGTGTAGGCAATCACTGTAGGTGCTGGTGTAGGGAATCACTGTGGGCGCTGGTGTAGGGAATCAGTGTGGGCGCTGGTGTAGGGAATCAGTGTGGACACTGGTGTAGGCAATCACTGTGGGCGCTGGTGTAGGGAATCACTGTGGGCGCTGGTGTAGGCAATCACTGTGGACACTGGTGTAGGGAATCACTGTGGGCACTGGTGTAGGGAATCACTGTGGGTGCTGGTGTAGGGAATCACTGTGGGTGCGGGTGTAGGCAATCACTGTGGGTGCTGGTGTAGTGAATCAGTGTGGGCGCTGGTGTAGGGAATCACTGTGGGTGCTGGTGTAGTGAATCAGTGTGGGCGCTGGTGTAGGGAATCACTGTGGGCGCTGGTGTAGGGAATCACTGTGGGTGCTGGTGTAATGAATCAGTGTGGGCGCTGATGTAGGGAATCACTGTGGGTGCTGGTGTAGGGAATCACTGTGGGCACTGGTGTAGGGAATCACTGTGGGTGCTGGTGTAGGGTATTACTGTGGGCGCTGGTGTAGTAAATCAGTGTGGGCGCTGGTGTACGGAATCACTGTGGTCGCTTGTGTGGGGAATCAGTGTGGGCGCTGGTGTAGTGAATCAGTGTGGGCGCTGGTGTAGGGAATCAGTGTGGGCGCTGGTGTAGGGAATCACTTTTTGCGTTGGTGTAGGGAATCACTGTGGGTGCTGGTGTAGGGAATCATTGTGGGTGCTGGTGTAGTGAATCAGTGTGGGCGCTGGTGTAGGGTATTACTGTGGGCGCTGGTGTAGTAAATCACTGTGGGTGCTGGTGTAGGGAATCCCTGTGGGTGCTGGTGTAATGAATCAGTGTGGGCGCTGATGTAGGGAATCACTGTGGGTGCTGGTGTAGGGAATCACTGTGGGCACTGGTGTAGGGAGTCACTGTGGGTGCTGGTGTAGGGAATCACTGTGGGTGCTGGTGTAGGGAATCACTGTGGGTGCTGGTGTAGGGAATCAGTGTGGGTGCTGGTGTAGGGAATCACTGTGGGTGCTGGTGTAGGGAATCACTGTGGGTGCTGGTGTAATGAATCAGTGTGGGCGCTGATGTAGGGAATCACTGTGGGCACTGGTGTAGGGAATCACTGTGGGCGCTGGTGTAGTGAATCACTGTGGACACTGGTGTAGGGAATTACTGTGGGCGCTGGTGTAGTGAATCACTGTGGGTGCTGGTGCAGGGAATCAGTGTGGGTGCTGGTGTAGGGAATCACTGTGGGTGCTGGTGTAGGGAATCAGTGTGGGTGCTGGTGTAGTGAATCACTGTGGGTGCTGGTGTAGGGAATCAGTGTGGGTGCTGGTCTAGTGAATCAGTGTGGGTGCTGGTGTAGTGAATCACTGTGGGTGCTGGTGTAGGGAATCAGTGTGGGTGCTGGTGTAGGGAATCAGTGTGGGTGCTGGTGTAGTGAATCACTGTGGACACTGGTGTAGGGAATCACTGTGGGCGCTGGTGTAGTGAATCACTGTGGGCGCTGGTGTAGGGAATCAGTGTGGGTGCTGGTGTAGGGAATCACTGTGGGTGCTGGTGTAGTGAATCAGTGTGGGTGCTGGTGTAGGGAATCAGTGTGGGTGCTGGTGTAGGGAATCAGTGTGGGCGCTGGTGTAGTGAATCAGTGTGGTCGCTGGTGTAGGGTATCACTGTGGGCTCTGGTGTAGGGTATTACTGTGGGCGCTGGTGTAGGGAATCACTGTGGGTGCTGGTGTAGGGTATTACTGTGGGCGCTGGTGTAGGGTATCACTGTGGTCGCTGGTGTAGGGAATCAGTGTGGGTGCTGGTGTAGTGAATCAGTGTGGGTGCTGGTGTAGTGAATCAGTGTGGGTGCTGGTGTAGGGTATTACTGTGGGTGCTGGTGTAGTGAATCAGTGTGGGCGCTGGTGTAGGGAATCACTGTGGGCGCTGGTGTAGGCAATCACTGTGGGCACTGATGTAGGGAATCAGTGTGGGCGCTGGTGTAGTGAATCAGTGTGGGTGCTGGTGTAGTGAATCAGTGTGGGTGCTGGTGTAGGCAATCACTGTGGGTGCTGGTGTAGGGAATCAGTGTGGACGCTGGTGTAGGGAATCAGTGTGGGTGCTGGTGTAGTGAATCAGTGTGGGTGCTGGTGTAGGGAATTACTGTGGGCGCTGGTGTAGTAAATCAGTGTGGGTGCTGGTGTAGGGAATCACTGTGTGTGCTGGTGTAGGGAATCAGTCTGGGCGCTGGTGTAGTGAATCAGTGCAGGTGCAGGTGCTGGTGTAGGGAATCACTGTGGGTGCTGGTGTAGGGAATCACTGTGGGTGCTGGTGTAGGGAATCACTGTGGGCACTGGTGTAGGGAATCACTGTGGGTGCTGGTCGAGGGAATCACTGTGGGTGCTGGTGTAGTGAATCAGTGTGGGCGTTGGTGTAGGGAGTCACTGTGGGTGCTGGTGTAGGGAATCACTGTGGGTGCTGGTGTAATGAATCAGTGTGGGCGCTGATGTAGGGAATCACTGTGGGTGCTGGTGTAGGGAATCACTGGGCACTGGTGTAGGGAATCACTGTGGGTGCTGGTGTAGGGGATCACTGTGTGTGCTGGTGTAGGGAATCAGTCTGGGTGCTGGTGTAGGGAATCAGTGCAGGTGCTGGTGTAGGGAATCACTCTCGGTGCTGGTGTAGGGAATCACTGTCGGTGCTGATGTAGGGAATCAGTGTGGTAGCTGGTGTAGGGTATTACTGTGGGCGCTGGTGTAGGGTATTACTGTGGGCGCTGGTGTAGTAAATCAGTGTGGGTGCTGGTGTAGTAAATCAGTGTGGGTGCTGGTGTAGGGAATCAGTGTGGGCGCTGGTGTAGGGAATCAGTGTGGGTGCTGGTGTAGGGTATTACTGTGGGCGCTGGTGTAGGGAATCAGTGTGGGCGCTGGTGTAGGGAATCAGTGTGGGCGCTGGTGTAGGGAATCAGTGTGGGGGCTGGTGTAATTAATCAGTGTGGGTGCTGGTGTAGGGAATCACTGTGGGCACTGGTGTAGGGAATCACTGTGGGTGCTGGTGTAATGAATCAGTGTGGGCGCTGGTGTAGGGAATCAGTGTGTGCGCTGATGTAGGGAATCAGTGTGGGCACTGGTGTAGGGAATCAGTGTGGGCGCTGGTGTAGGGAATCAGTGTGGGCACTGGTGTAGGGAATCAGTGTGGGCGCTGGTGTAGGGAATCAGTGTGGGCACTGGTGTAGTGAATCAGTGTGGGCGCTGGTGTAGGGAATCACTGTGGGTGCTGGTGTAGGGAATCACTGTGGGTGCTGGTGTAATGAATCAGTGTGGGCGCTGATGTAGGGAATCACTGTGGGTGCTGGTGTAGGGAATCACTGTGGGCGCTGGTGTAGGGAATCACTGTGGGTGCTGGTGTAGGGAATCACTGTGGGCACTGGTGTAGGGAATCACTGTGGGTGCTGGTGTAGGGAATCACTGTGGGTGCTGGTGTAGGGAATCACTGTTGGTGCTGGTGTAGGGAATCACTGTGGGTGCTGGTGTAATGAATCAGTGTGGGCGCTGATGTAGGGAATCACTGTGTGTGCTGGTGTAGGGAATCACTGTGGGCATTGGTGTAGGGAATCACTGTGGGTGCTGGTGTAGGGAATCACTGTGGGTGCTGGTGTAGTGAATCAGTGTGGGCGCTGGTGTAGGGAATCAGTGTGGGCGCTGGTGTAGGCAATCACTGTGTGTGCTGGTGTAGGGAATCACTCTGTGTGCTGGTGTCGGGAATCACTGTGGGCGCTGGTGTAGGGAATCAGTGTGGGCGCTGATGTAGGGAATCAGTGTGGGCACTGGTGTAGGGAATCAGTGTGGGCGCTGGTGTAGGGAATCATTGTGGGCACTGGTGTAGGGAATCAGTGTGGGCGCTGGTGTAGGGAATCAGTGTGGGCACTGGTGTAGGGAATCAGTGTGGGCGCTGGTGTAGGGAATCAGTGTGGGCACTGGTGTAGTGAATCAGTGTGGGCGCTGGTGTAGGGAATCACTGTGGGTGCTGGTGTAGGGAATCACTGTGGGTGCTGGTGTAATGAATCAGTGTGGGCGCTGGTGTAGGGAATCACTGTGGGTGCTGGTGTAGGGAATCACTGTGGGCGCTGGTGTAGGGAATCACTGTGGGCGCTGGTGTAGGGAATCACTGTGGGCACTGGTGTAGGGAATCACTGTGGGTGCTGGTGTAGGGAATCAGTGTGGGCGCTGGTGTAGGGAATCACTGTTGGTGCTGGTGTAGGGAATCACTGTGGGTGCTGGTGTAATGAATCAGTGTGGGCGCTGGTGTAGGGAATCACTGTGTGTGCTGGTGTAGGGAATCACTGTGGGCATTGGTGTAGGGAATCACTGTGGGTGCTGGTGTAGGGAATCACTGTGGGTGCTGGTGTAGTGAATCAGTGTGGGCGCTGGTGTAGGGAATCAGTGTGGGCGCTGGTGTAGGCAATCACTGTGTGTGCTGGTGTAGGGAATCACTCTGTGTGCTGGTGTCGGGAATCACTGTGGGCGCTGGTGTAGGGAATCAGTGTGGGCGCTGGTGTAGTGAATCAGTGTGGGTGCTGGTGTAGGGAATCACTGTGTGTGCTGGTGTAGGGAATCAGTCTGGGCGCTGGTGTAGTGAATCAGTGCAGGTGCAGGTGCTGGTGTAGGGAATCACTGTGGGTGCTGGTGTAGGGAATCAGTGTGGGTGCTGGTGTAGGGAATCACTGTGGGCACTGGTGTAGGGAATCACTGTGGGTGCTGGTGTAGGGAATCACTGTGGGTGCTGGTGTAGGGAATCACTGTGGGTGCTGGTGTAGTGAATCAGTGTGGGCGCTGGTGTAGGGAATCACTGTGGGTGCTGGTGTAGGGAATCACTGTGGGCGCTGGTGTAGGGAATCACTGTGGGTGCTGGTGTAGGGAATCACTGTGGGTGCTGGTGTAATGAATCAGTGTGGGCGCTGATGTAGGGAATCACTGTGGGTGCTGGTGTAGGGAATCACTGGGCACTGGTGTAGGGAATCACTGTGGGTGCTGGTGTAGGGAATCACTGTGTGTGCTGGTGTAGGGAATCAGTCTGGGCGCTGGTGTAGTGAATCAGTGCAGGTGCTGGTGTAGGGAATCACTCTCGGTGCTGGTGTAGGGAATCACTGTCGGTGCTGATGTAGGGAATCAGTGTGGTAGCTGGTGTAGGGTATTACTGTGGGCGCTGGTGTAGGGTATTACTGTGGGCGCTGGTGTAGTAAATCAGTGTGGGTGCTGGTGTAGTAAATCAGTGTGGGTGCTGGTGTAGGGAATCAGTGTGGGCGCTGGTGTAGGGAATCAGTGTGGGTGCTGGTGTAGGGTATTACTGTGGGCGCTGGTGTAGGGAATCAGTGTGGGCGCTGGTGTAGGGAATCAGTGTGGGCGCTGGTGTAGGGAATCAGTGTGGGGGCTGGTGTAATGAATCAGTGTGGGTGCTGGTGTAGGGTATCACTGTGGGCACTGGTGTAGGGAATCACTGTGGGTGCTGGTGTAATGAATCAGTGTGGGCGCTGGTGTAGGGAATCACTGTGGGTGCTGGTGCAGGGAATCACTGTGGGCACTGGTGTAGGGAATCACTGTGGGTGCTGGTGTAGGGAATCACTGTGGGCACTGGTGTAGGGAATCACTGTGGGTGCTGGTGTAGGGAATCACTGTGGGTGCGGGTGTAGGCAATCACTGTGGGTGCTGGTGTAGTGAATCAGTGTGGGCGCTGGTGTAGGGAATCACTGTGGGTGCTGGTGTAGTGAATCAGTGTGGGCGCTGGTGTAGGGAATCACTGTGGGTGCTGGTGTAGGGAATCACTGTGGGCTCTGGTGTATGAATCAGTGTGGGCGCTGATGTAGGGAATCACTGTGGGTGCTGGTGTAGGGAATCACTGTGGGCGCTGGTGTAGGGAATCACTGTGGGTGCTGGTGTAGGGAATCACTGTGGGTGCTGGTGTAGTGAATCAGTGTGGGTGCTGGTGTAGTGAATCAGTGTCGGCGCTGGTGTAGGGAATCAGTGTGGGCGCTGGTGTAGGCAATCACTGTGTGTGCTGGTGTAGGGAATCACTGTGTGTGCTGGTGTAGGGAATCACTCTGTGTGCTGGTGTAGTGAATCACTGTGGGTGCTGGTGTAGTGAATCAGTCTGGGCGCTGGTGTAGTGAATCATTGTGGGTGCTGGTGTAGGGAATCACTGTGTGTGCTGGTGTAGGGAATCAGTCTGGGCGCTGGTGTAGTGAATCAGTGCAGGTGCTGGTGTAGGGAATCACTCTCGGTGCTGGTGTAGGGAATCACTGTCGGTGCTGATGTAGGGAATCAGTGTGGTAGCTGGTGTAGGGTATCACTGTGGGCGCTGGTGTAGGGTATTACTGTGGGCGCTGATGTAGTAAATCAGTGTGGGTGCTGGTGTAGGGAATCAGTGTGGGTGCTGGTGTAGGGTATTACTGTGGGCGCTGGTGTAGTGAATCAGTGTGGGTGCTGGTCCAGGGAATCACTGTGGTCGCTGGTGTAGGGTATTACTGTGGGCGCTGGTGTCGGGAATCAGTGTGGGTGCTGGTGTAGGGAATCAGTGTGGGCGCTGGTGTAGGGAATCACTGTGGGTGCTGGTGTAGGGAATCACTGTGGGTGCTGGTGTAGGGAATCACTGTGGGTGCTGGTGTAGGGAATCACTGTGGGCGCTGGTGTAGGTAATCAGTGTGGGCGCTGGTGTAGGGAATCAGTGTGGGTGCTGGTGTAGGGAATCAGTGTGGGCGCTGGTGTAGTGAATCACTGTGGACGCTGGTGTAGGGAATCACTGTGGGCGCTGGTGTAGTGAATCACTGTGGGTGCTGGTGTAGGGAATCACTGTGGTCGCTTGTGTGGGGAATCACTGTGGGTGCTGGTGTAGTGAATCAGTGTGGGCGCTGGTGTAGGGAATCAGTGTGGGCGCTGGTGTAGGGAATCAGTGTGGGTGCTGGTGTAGTGAATCAGTGTGGGCGCTGGTGTAGGGTATCAGTGTGGGGGCTGGTGTAATGAATCAGTGTGGGTGCTGGTGTAGGGTATCACTGTGGGCACTGGTGTAGGGAATCACTGTGGGTGCTGGTGTAATGAATCAGTGTGGGCGCTGATGTAGGGAATCACTGTGGGTGCTGGTGCAGGGAATCACTGTGGGCACTGGTGTAGGGAATCACTGTGGGTGCTGGTGTGGGGAATCACTGTGGGCACTGGTGTAGGGAATCACTGTGGGTGCTGGTGTAGGGAATCACTGTGGGTGCGGGTGTAGGCAATCACTGTGGGTGCTGGTGTAGTGAATCAGTGTGGGCGCTGGTGTAGGGAATCACTGTGGGTGCTGGTGTAGTGAATCAGTGTGGGCGCTGGTGTAGGGAATCACTGTGGGTGCTGGTGTAGGGAATCACTGTGGGCTCTGGTGTATGAATCAGTGTGGGCGCTGATGTAGGGAATCACTGTGGGTGCTGGTGTAGGGAATCACTGTGGGCGCTGGTGTAGGGAATCACTGTGGGTGCTGGTGTAGGGAATCACTGTGGGTGCTGGTGTAGTGAATCAGTGTGGGTGCTGGTGTAGTGAATCAGTGTGGGCGCTGGTGTAGGGAATCAGTGTGGGCGCTGGTGTAGGCAATCACTGTGTGTGCTGGTGTAGGGAATCACTGTGTGTGCTGGTGTAGGGAATCACTCTGTGTGCTGGTGTAGTGAATCACTGTGGGTGCTGGTGTAGTGAATCAGTCTGGGCGCTGGTGTAGTGAATCATTGTGGGTGCTGGTGTAGGGAATCACTGTGTGTGCTGGTGTAGGGAATCAGTCTGGGCGCTGGTGTAGTGAATCAGTGCAGGTGCTGGTGTAGGGAATCACTCTCGGTGCTGGTGTAGGGAATCACTGTCGGTGCTGATGTAGGGAATCAGTGTGGTAGCTGGTGTAGGGTATCACTGTGGGCGCTGGTGTAGGGTATTACTGTGGGCGCTGATGTAGTAAATCAGTGTGGGTGCTGGTGTAGGGAATCACTGTGGGTGCTGGTGTAGGGTATTACTGTGGGCGCTGGTGTAGTGAATCAGTGTGGGTGCTGGTCCAGGGAATCACTGTGGTCGCTGGTGTAGGGTATTACTGTGGGCGCTGGTGTCGGGAATCAGTGTGGGTGCTGGTGTAGGGAATCAGTGTGGGCGCTGGTGTAGGGAATCACTGTGGGTGCTGGTGTAGGGAATCACTGTGGGTGCTGGTGTAGGGAATCACTGTGGGTGCTGGTGTAGGGAATCACTGTGGGCGCTGGTGTAGGGAATCAGTGTGGGCGCTGGTGTAGGGAATCAGTGTGGGTGCTGGTGTAGGGAATCAGTGTGGGCGCTGGTGTAGTGAATCACTGTGGTCGCTGGTGTAGGGAATCACTGTGGGCGCTGGTGTAGTGAATCACTGTGGGTGCTGGTGTAGGGAATCACTGTGGTCGCTTGTGTGGGGAATCACTGTGGGTGCTGGTGTAGGGAATCAGTTTGGGCACTAGTGTCGGGAATCACAGTAGGCGCTGGTATATGGAAACACTGTGGGCGCTGGTCTAGTGAATCACTGTGGACACTGGTGTAGGGAATCACTGTGGGTGCTGGTGTAGGGAATCACTGTGGGCGCTGGTGTAGGGAATCACTGTGGGTGCTGGTGTAGGGAATCACTGTGGGTGCGGGTGTAGGCAATCACTGTGGGTGCTGGTGTAGTGAATCAGTGTGGGCGCTGGTGTAGGGAATCACTGTGGGTGCTGGTGTAGTGAATCAGTGTGGGCGCTGGTGTAGGGAATCACTGTGGGTGCTGGTGTAGGGAATCACTGTGGGTGCTGGTGTAATGAATCAGTGTGGGCGCTGATGTAGGGAATCACTGTGGGTGCTGGTGTAGGGAATCACTGTGGGCACTGGTGTAGGGAATCACTGTGGGTGCTGGTTTTGGGTATTACTGTGGGCGCTGGTGTAGTAAATCAGTGTGGGTGCTGGTGTAGGGAATCAGTGTGGGTGCTGGTGTAGTGAATCAGTGTGGGCGCTGGTGTAGTGAATCAGTGTGGGCGCTGGTGTAGGGAATCAGTGTGGGCGCTGGTGTAGGGAATCACTTTTTGCGTTGGTGTAGGGAATCACTGTGGGTGCTGGTGTAGGGAATCATTGTGGGTGCTGGTGTAGTGAATCAGTGTGGGCGCTGGTGTAGGGTATTACTGTGGGCGCTGGTGTAGGGTATTACTGTGGGCGCTGGTGTAGTAAATCACTGTGGGTGCTGGTGTAGGGAATCCCTGTGGGTGCTGGTGTAATGAATCAGTGTGGGCGCTGATGTAGGGAATCACTGTGGGTGCTGGTGTAGGGAATCACTGTGGGCACTGGTGTAGGGAGTCACTGTGGGTGCTGGTGTAGGGAATCACTGTGGGTGCTGGTGTAGGGAATCACTGTGGGTGCTGGTGTAGGGAATCACTGTGGGTGCTGGTGTAGGGAATCACTGTGGGTGCTGGTGTAATGAATCAGTGTGGGTGCTGGTGTAGTGAATCACTGTGGGTGCTGGTGTAGGGAATCACTGTGGGTGCTGGTGTAATGAATCAGTGTGGGCGCTGATGTAGGGAATCACTGTGGGCACTGGTGTAGGGAATCACTGTGGGCGCTGGTGTAGTGAATCACTGTGGACACTGGTGTAGGGAATCACTGTGGGCGCTGGTGTAGTGAATCACTGTGGGTGCTGGTGTAGTGAATCACTGTGGGTGCTGGTGTAGGGAATCAGTGTGGGTGCTGGTGTAGGGAATCAGTGTGGGTGCTGGTGTAGGGAATCACTGTGGGTGCTGGTGTAGTGAATCACTGTTGGTGCTGGTGTAGGGAATCACTGTGGGTGCTGGTGTAGGGAATCAGTGTGGGTGCTGGTGTAGTGAATCAGTGTGGGTGCTGGTGTAGTGAATCACTGTGGGTGCTGGTGTAGGGAATCAGTGTGGGTGCTGGTGTAGGGAATCAGTGTGGGTGCTGGTGCAGTGAATCACTGTGGACACTGGTGTAGGGAATCACTGTGGGCGCTGGTGTAGTGAATCACTGTGGGCGCTGGTGTAGGGAATCAGTGTGGGTGCTGGTGTAGGGAATCACTGTGGGTGCTGGTGTAGTGAATCAGTGTGGGTGCTGGTGTAGGGAATCAGTGTGGGTGCTGGTGTAGGGAATCAGTGTGGGCGCTGGTGTAGTGAATCAGTGTGGTCGCTGGTGTAGGGTATCACTGTGGGCTCTGGTGTAGGGTATTACTGTGGGCGCTGGTGTAGGGAATCACTGTGGGTGCTGGTGTAGGGTATTACTGTGGGCGCTGGTGTAGGGTATCACTGTGGTCGCTGGTGTAGGGAATCAGTGTGGGTGCTGGTGTAGTGAATCAGTGTGGGTGCTGGTGTAGGGTATTACTGTGGGTGCTGGTGTAGTGAATCAGTGTGGGCGCTGGTGTAGGGAATCACTGTGGGCGCTGGTGTAGGCAATCACTGTGGGCGCTGGTGTAGGGAATCAGTGTGGGCGCTGGTGTAGTGAATCAGTGTGGGTGCTGGTGTAGTGAATCAGTGTGGGTGCTGGTGTAGGCAATCACTGTGGGTGCTGGTGTAGGGAATCAGTGTGGACGCTGGTGTAGGGAATCAGTGTGGGCGCTGGTGTAGTAAATCAGTGCAGGTGCTGGTGTAGGGAATCACTGTGGGTGCTGGTGTAGGGAATCACTGTGGGTGCTGGTGTAGGGAATCACTGTGGGCACTGGTGTACGGAATCACTGTGGGTGCTGGTGTAGGGAATCACTGTGGGTGCTGGTCTAGGGAATCACTGTGGGTGCTGGTGTAGTGAATCAGTGTGGGCGCTGGTGTAGGGAATCACTGTGGGTGCTGGTGTAGTGAATCAGTGTGGGCGCTGGTGTAGTGAATCACTGTGGGTGCTGGTGTAGGGAATCACTGTGGGTGCTGGTGTAATGAATCAGTGTGGGCGCTGATGTAGGGAATCACTGTGGGTGCTGGTGTAGGGAATCACTGGGCACTGGTGTAGGGAATCACTGTGGGTGCTGGTGTAGGGAATCACTGTGTGTGCTGGTGTAGGGAATCAGTCTGGGCGCTGGTGTAGTAAATCAGTGTGGGTGCTGGTGTAGTAAATCAGTGTGGGTGCTGGTGTAGGGAATCAGTGTGGGCGCTGGTGTAGGGAATCAGTGTGGGGGCTGGTGTAATGAATCAGTGTGGGTGCTGGTGTAGGGAATCACTGTGGGCACTGGTGTAGTGAATCACTGTGGGTGCTGGTGTAATGAATCAGTGTGGGCGCTGGTGTAGGGAATCAGTGTGTGCGCTGATGTAGGGAATCAGTGTGGGCACTGGTGTAGGGAATCAGTGTGGGCGCTGGTGTAGGGAATCAGTGTGGGCGCTGGTGTAGGGAATCAGTGTGGGTGCTGGTGTAGGGAATCACTGTGGGTGCGGGTGTAGGCAATCACTGTGGGTGCTGGTGTAGTGAATCAGTGTGGGCGCTGGTGTAGGGAATCACTGTGGGTGCTGGTGTAGTGAATCAGTGTGGGCGCTGGTGTAGGGAATCACTGTGGGTGCTGGTGTAGGGAATCACTGTGGGTGCTGGTGTAATGAATCAGTGTGGGCGCTGATGTAGGGAATCACTGTGGGTGCTGGTGTAGGGAATCACTGTGGGCGCTGGTGTAGGGAATCACTGTGGGTGCTGGTGTAGGGAATCACTGTGGGTGCTGGTGTAGGGAATCACTGTGGGTGCTGGTGTAGGGAATCACTGTGGGTGCTGGTGTAGGGAATCACTGTGGGCGCTGGTGTAGGGAATCAGTGTGGGCGCTGGTGTAGGGAATCACTGTTGGTGCTGGTGTAGGGAATCACTGTGGGTGCTGGTGTAATGAATCAGTGTGGGCGCTGATGTAGGGAATCACTGTGTGTGCTGGTGTAGGGAATCACTGTGGGCATTGGTGTAGGGAATCACTGTGGGTGCTGGTGTAGGGAATCACTGTGGGTGCTGGTGTAGGGAATCACTGTGGGTGCTGGTGTAGTGAATCAGTGTGGGCGCTGGTGTAGGGAATCAGTGTGGGCGCTGGTGTAGGCAATCACTGTGTGTGCTGGTGTAGGGAATCACTCTGTGTGCTGGTTTAGGGAATCACTGTGGGCTCTGGTGTATGAATCAGTGTGGGCGCTGATGTAGGGAATCACTGTGGGTGCTGGTGTAGGGAATCACTGTGGGTGCTGGTGTAGTGAATCAGTGTGGGCGCTGGTGTAGGGAATCACTGTGGGTGCTGGTGTAGTGAATCAGTGTGGGCGCTGGTGTAGGGAATCACTGTGGGTGCTGGTGTAGGGAATCACTGTGGGCTCTGGTGTATGAATCAGTGTGGGCGCTGATGTAGGGAATCACTGTGGGTGCTGGTGTAGGGAATCACTGTGGGCGCTGGTGTAGGGAATCACTGTGGGTGCTGGTGTAGGGAATCACTGTGGGTGCTGGTGTAGTGAATCAGTGTGGGTGCTGGTGTAGTGAATCAGTCTGGGCGCTGGTGTAGTGAATCATTGTGGGTGCTGGTGTAGGGAATCACTGTGTGTGCTGGTGTAGGGAATCAGTCTGGGCGCTGGTGTAGGGAATCAGTGCAGGTGCTGGTGTAGGGAATCACTCTCGGTGCTGGTGTAGGGAATCACTGTCGGTGCTGATGTAGGGAATCAGTGTGGTAGCTGGTGTAGGGTATCACTGTGGGCGCTGGTGTAGGGTATTACTGTGGGCGCTGATGTAGTAAATCAGTGTGGGTGCTGGTGTAGGGAATCAGTGTGGGTGCTGGTGTAGGGTATTACTGTGGGCGCTGGTGTAGTGAATCAGTGTGGGTGCTGGTGTAGGGAATCACTGTGGTCGCTGGTGTAGGGTATTACTGTGGGCGCTGGTGTCGGGAATCAGTGTGGGTGCTGGTGTAGGGAATCAGTGTGGGCGCTGGTGTAGGGAATCACTGTGGGTGCTGGTGTAGGGAATCACTGTGGGTGCTGGTGTAGGGAATCACTGTGGGTGCTGGTGTAGGGAATCACTGTGGGCGCTGGTGTAGGGAATCAGTGTGGGCGCTGGTGTAGGGAATCAGTGTGGGTGCTGGTGTAGGGAATCAGTGTGGGCGCTGGTGTAGTGAATCACTGTGGACGCTGGTGTAGGGAATCACTGTGGGCGCTGGTGTAGTGAATCACTGTGGGTGCTGGTGTAGGGAATCACTGTGGTCGCTTGTGTGGGGAATCACTGTGGGTGCTGGTGTAGGGAATCAGTTTGGGCACTAGTGTCGGGAATCACAGTAGGCGCTGGTATATGGAAACACTGTGGGCGCTGGTGTAGTGAATCACTGTGGACACTGGTGTAGGGAATCACTGTGGGTGCTGGTGTAGGGAATCACTGTGGGCACTGGTGTAGGGAATCACTGTGGGTGCTGGTGTAGGGAATCACTGTGGGTGCGGGTGTAGGCAATCACTGTGGGTGCTGGTGTAGTGAATCAGTGTGGGCGCTGGTGTAGGGAATCACTGTGGGTGCTGGTGTAGTGAATCAGTGTGGGCGCTGGTGTAGGGAATCACTGTGGGTGCTGGTGTAGGGAATCACTGTGGGTGCTGGTGTAATGAATCAGTGTGGGCGCTGATGTAGGGAATCACTGTGGGTGCTGGTGTAGGGAATCACTGTGGGCACTGGTGTAGGGAATCACTGTGGGTGCTGGTTTAGGGTATTACTGTGGGCGCTGGTGTAGTAAATCAGTGTGGGTGCTGGTGTAGGGAATCAGTGTGGGTGCTGGTGTAGTGAATCAGTGTGGGCGCTGGTGTAGTGAATCAGTGTGGGCGCTGGTGTAGGGAATCAGTGTGGGCGCTGGTGTAGGGAATCACTTTTTGCGTTGGTGTAGGGAATCACTGTGGGTGCTGGTGTAGGGAATCATTGTGGGTGCTGGTGTAGTGAATCAGTGTGGGCGCTGGTGTAGGGTATTACTGTGGGCGCTGGTGTAGGGTATTACTGTGGGCGCTGGTGTAGTAAATCACTGTGGGTGCTGGTGTAGGGAATCCCTGTGGGTGCTGGTGTAATGAATCAGTGTGGGCGCTGATGTAGGGAATCACTGTGGGTGCTGGTGTAGGGAATCACTGTGGGCACTGGTGTAGGGAGTCACTGTGGGTGCTGGTGTAGGGAATCACTGTGGGTGCTGGTGTAGGGAATCACTGTGGGTGCTGGTGTAGGGAATCACTGTGGGTGCTGGTGTAGGGAATCACTGTGGGTGCTGGTGTAATGAATCAGTGTGGGTGCTGGTGTAGTGAATCACTGTGGGTGCTGGTGTAGGGAATCACTGTGGGTGCTGGTGTAATGAATCAGTGTGGGCGCTGATGTAGGGAATCACTGTGGGCACTGGTGTAGGGAATCACTGTGGGCGCTGGTGTAGTGAATCACTGTGGACACTGGTGTAGGGAATCACTGTGGGCGCTGGTGTAGTGAATCACTGTGGGTGCTGGTGTAGTGAATCACTGTGGGTGCTGGTGTAGGGAATCAGTGTGGGTGCTGGTGTAGGGAATCACTGTGGGTGCTGGTGTAGTGAATCACTGTTGGTGCTGGTGTAGGGAATCACTGTGGGTGCTGGTGTAGGGAATCAGTGTGGGTGCTGGTGTAGTGAATCACTGTGGGTGCTGGTGTAGGGAATCAGTGTGGGTGCTGGTGTAGGGAATCAGTGTGGGTGCTGGTGCAGTGAATCACTGTGGACACTGGTGTAGGGAATCACTGTGGGCGCTGGTGTAGTGAATCACTGTGGGCGCTGGTGTAGGGAATCAGTGTGGGTGCTGGTGTAGGGAATCACTGTGGGTGCTGGTGTAGTGAATCAGTGTGGGTGCTGGTGTAGGGAATCAGTGTGGGTGCTGGTGTAGGGAATCAGTGTGGGCGCTGGTGTAGTGAATCAGTGTGGTCGCTGGTGTAGGGTATCACTGTGGGCTCTGGTGTAGGGTATTACTGTGGGCGCTGGTGTAGGGAATCACTGTGGGTGCTGGTGTAGGGTATTACTGTGGGCGCTGGTGTAGGGTATCACTGTGGTCGCTGGTGTAGGGAATCAGTGTGGGTGCTGGTGTAGTGAATCAGTGTGGGTGCTGGTGTAGGGTATTACTGTGGGTGCTGGTGTAGTGAATCAGTGTGGGCGCTGGTGTAGGGAATCACTGTGGGCGCTGGTGTAGGCAATCACTGTGGGCACTGGTGTAGGGAATCAGTGTGGGCGCTGGTGTAGTGAATCAGTGTGGGTGCTGGTGTAGTGAATCAGTGTGGGTGCTGGTGTAGGCAATCACTGTGGGTGCTGGTGTAGGGAATCAGTGTGGACGCTGGTGTAGGGAATCAGTGTGGGCGCTGGTGTAGTAAATCAGTGCAGGTGCTGGTGTAGGGAATCACTGTGGGTGCTGGTGTAGGGAATCACTGTGGGTGCTGGTGTAGGGAATCACTGTGGGCACTGGTGTACGGAATCACTGTGGGTGCTGGTGTAGGGAATCACTGTGGGTGCTGGTCTAGGGAATCACTGTGGGTGCTGGTGTAGTGAATCAGTGTGGGCGCTGGTGTAGGGAATCACTGTGGGTGCTGGTGTAGTGAATCAGTGTGGGCGCTGGTGTAGTGAATCACTGTGGGTGCTGGTGTAGGGAATCACTGTGGGTGCTGGTGTAATGAATCAGTGTGGGCGCTGATGTAGGGAATCACTGTGGGTGCTGGTGTAGGGAATCACTGGGCACTGGTGTAGGGAATCACTGTGGGTGCTGGTGTAGGGAATCACTGTGTGTGCTGGTGTAGGGAATCAGTCTGGGCGCTGGTGTAGTAAATCAGTGTGGGTGCTGGTGTAGTAAATCAGTGTGGGTGCTGGTGTAGGGAATCAGTGTGGGCGCTGGTGTAGGGAATCAGTGTGGGTGCTGGTGTAGGGTATTACTGTGGGCGCTGGTGTAGGGAATCAGTGTGGGCGCTGGTGTCGGGAATCAGTGTGGGCGCTGGTGTAGGGAATCAGTGTGGGGGCTGGTGTAATGAATCAGTGTGGGTGCTGGTGTAGGGAATCACTGTGGGCACTGGTGTAGTGAATCACTGTGGGTGCTGGTGTAATGAATCAGTGTGGGCGCTGGTGTAGGGAATCAGTGTGTGCGCTGATGTAGGGAATCAGTGTGGGCACTGGTGTAGGGAATCAGTGTGGGCGCTGGTGTAGGGAATCAGTGTGGGCGCTGGTGTAGGGAATCAGTGTGGGTGCTGGTGTAGGGAATCACTGTGGGTGCGGGTGTAGGCAATCACTGTGGGTGCTGGTGTAGTGAATCAGTGTGGGCGCTGGTGTAGGGAATCACTGTGGGTGCTGGTGTAGTGAATCAGTGTGGGCGCTGGTGTAGGGAATCACTGTGGGTGCTGGTGTAGGGAATCACTGTGGGTGCTGGTGTAATGAATCAGTGTGGGCGCTGGTGTAGGGAATCACTGTGGGTGCTGGTGTAGGGAATCACTGTGGGCGCTGGTGTAGGGAATCACTGTGGGTGCTGGTGTAGGGAATCACTGTGGGTGCTGGTGTAGGGAATCACTGTGGGTGCTGGTGTAGGGAATCACTGTGGGTGCTGGTGTAGGGAATCACTGTGGGCACTGGTGTAGGGAATCAGTGTGGGCGCTGGTGTAGGGAATCACTGTTGGTGCTGGTGTAGGGAATCACTGTGGGTGCTGGTGTAATGAATCAGTGTGGGCGCTGGTGTAGGGAATCACTGTGTGTGCTGGTGTAGGGAATCACTGTGGGCATTGGTGTAGGGAATCACTGTGGGTGCTGGTGTAGGGAATCACTGTGGGTGCTGGTGTAGTGAATCAGTGTGGGCGCTGGTGTAGGGAATCACTGTGGGTGCTGGTGTAGTGAATCAGTGTGGGCGCTGGTGTAGGGAATCACTGTGGGTGCTGGTGTAGGGAATCACTGTGGGCTCTGGTGTATGAATCAGTGTGGGCGCTGATGTAGGGAATCACTGTGGGTGCTGGTGTAGGGAATCACTGTGGGCGCTGGTGTAGGGAATCACTGTGGGTGCTGGTGTAGGGAATCACTGTGGGTGCTGGTGTAGTGAATCAGTGTGGGTGCTGGTGTAGTGAATCAGTGTGGGCGCTGGTGTAGGGAATCAGTGTGGGCGCTGGTGTAGGCAATCACTGTGTGTGCTGGTGTAGGGAATCACTGTGTGTGCTGGTGTAGGGAATCACTCTGTGTGCTGGTGTAGTGAATCACTGTGGGTGCTGGTGTAGTGAATCAGTCTGGGCGCTGGTGTAGTGAATCATTGTGGGTGCTGGTGTAGGGAATCACTGTGTGTGCTGGTGTAGGGAATCAGTCTGGGCGCTGGTGTAGTGAATCAGTGCAGGTGCTGGTGTAGGGAATCACTCTCGGTGCTGGTGTAGGGAATCACTGTCGGTGCTGATGTAGGGAATCAGTGTGGTAGCTGGTGTAGGGTATCACTGTGGGCGCTGGTGTAGGGTATTACTGTGGGCGCTGATGTAGTAAATCAGTGTGGGTGCTGGTGTAGGGAATCAGTGTGGGTGCTGGTGTAGGGTATTACTGTGGGCGCTGGTGTAGTGAATCAGTGTGGGTGCTGGTCCAGGGAATCACTGTGGTCGCTGGTGTAGGGTATTACTGTGGGCGCTGGTGTCGGGAATCAGTGTGGGTGCTGGTGTAGGGAATCAGTGTGGGCGCTGGTGTAGGGAATCACTGTGGGTGCTGGTGTAGGGAATCACTGTGGGTGCTGGTGTAGGGAATCACTGTGGGTGCTGGTGTAGGGAATCACTGTGGGCGCTGGTGTAGGGAATCAGTGTGGGCGCTGGTGTAGGGAATCAGTGTGGGTGCTGGTGTAGGGAATCAGTGTGGGCGCTGGTGTAGTGAATCACTGTGGACGCTGGTGTAGGGAATCACTGTGGGCGCTGGTGTAGTGAATCACTGTGGGTGCTGGTGTAGGGAATCACTGTGGTCGCTTGTGTGGGGAATCACTGTGGGTGCTGGTGTAGTGAATCAGTGTGGGCGCTGGTGTAGGGAATCAGTGTGGGCGCTGGTGTAGGGAATCAGTGTGGGTGCTGGTGTAGTGAATCAGTGTGGGCGCTGGTGTAGGGTATCAGTGTGGGGGCTGGTGTAATGAATCAGTGTGGGTGCTGGTGTAGGGTATCACTGTGGGCACTGGTGTAGGGAATCACTGTGGGTGCTGGTGTAATGAATCAGTGTGGGCGCTGATGTAGGGAATCACTGTGGGTGCTGGTGCAGGGAATCACTGTGGGCACTGGTGTAGGGAATCACTGTGGGTGCTGGTGTGGGGAATCACTGTGGGCACTGGTGTAGGGAATCACTGTGGGTGCTGGTGTAGGGAATCACTGTGGGTGCGGGTGTAGGCAATCACTGTGGGTGCTGGTGTAGTGAATCAGTGTGGGCGCTGGTGTAGGGAATCACTGTGGGTGCTGGTGTAGTGAATCAGTGTGGGCGCTGGTGTAGGGAATCACTGTGGGTGCTGGTGTAGGGAATCACTGTGGGCTCTGGTGTATGAATCAGTGTGGGCGCTGATGTAGGGAATCACTGTGGGTGCTGGTGTAGGGAATCACTGTGGGCGCTGGTGTAGGGAATCACTGTGGGTGCTGGTGTAGGGAATCACTGTGGGTGCTGGTGTAGTGAATCAGTGTGGGTGCTGGTGTAGTGAATCAGTGTGGGCGCTGGTGTAGGGAATCAGTGTGGGCGCTGGTGTAGGCAATCACTGTGTGTGCTGGTGTAGGGAATCACTGTGTGTGCTGGTGTAGGGAATCACTCTGTGTGCTGGTGT
The DNA here is from genome assembly GCF_020745735.1 of Hemiscyllium ocellatum. Classification (NCBI taxonomy): domain Eukaryota; kingdom Metazoa; phylum Chordata; class Chondrichthyes; order Orectolobiformes; family Hemiscylliidae; genus Hemiscyllium; species Hemiscyllium ocellatum. The sequence goes on along the minus strand of NC_083407.1, from coordinate 8,485,893 downwards.
AGTGAATCACTGTGGGTGCTGGTGTAGTGAATCAGTCTGGGCGCTGGTGTAGTGAATCATTGTGGGTGCTGGTGTAGGGAATCACTGTGTGTGCTGGTGTAGGGAATCAGTCTGGGCGCTGGTGTAGTGAATCAGTGCAGGTGCTGGTGTAGGGAATCACTCTCGGTGCTGGTGTAGGGAATCACTGTCGGTGCTGATGTAGGGAATCAGTGTGGTAGCTGGTGTAGGGTATCACTGTGGGCGCTGGTGTAGGGTATTACTGTGGGCGCTGATGTAGTAAATCAGTGTGGGTGCTGGTGTAGGGAATCACTGTGGGTGCTGGTGTAGGGTATTACTGTGGGCGCTGGTGTAGTGAATCAGTGTGGGTGCTGGTCCAGGGAATCACTGTGGTCGCTGGTGTAGGGTATTACTGTGGGCGCTGGTGTAGGGAATCAGTGTGGGTGCTGGTGTAGGGAATCAGTGTGGGCGCTGGTGTAGGGAATCACTGTGGGTGCTGGTGTAGGGAATCACTGTGGGTGCTGGTGTAGGGAATCACTGTGGGTGCTGGTGTAGGGAATCACTGTGGGCGCTGGTGTAGGGAATCAGTGTGGGCGCTGGTGTAGGGAATCAGTGTGGGTGCTGGTGTAGGGAATCAGTGTGGGCGCTGGTGTAGTGAATCACTGTGGGTGCTGGTGTAGGGAATCACTGTGGGCGCTGGTGTAGTGAATCACTGTGGGTGCTGGTGTAGGGAATCACTGTGGTCGCTTGTGTGGGGAATCACTGTGGGTGCTGGTGTAGGGAATCAGTTTGGGCACTAGTGTCGGGAATCACAGTAGGCGCTGGTATATGGAAACACTGTGGGCGCTGGTCTAGTGAATCACTGTGGACACTGGTGTAGGGAATCACTGTGGGTGCTGGTGTAGGGAATCACTGTGGGCACTGGTGTAGGGAATCACTGTGGGTGCTGGTGTAGGGAATCACTGTGGGTGCGGGTGTAGGCAATCACTGTGGGTGCTGGTGTAGTGAATCAGTGTGGGCGCTGGTGTAGGGAATCACTGTGGGTGCTGGTGTAGTGAATCAGTGTGGGCGCTGGTGTAGGGAATCACTGTGGGTGCTGGTGTAGGGAATCACTGTGGGTGCTGGTGTAATGAATCAGTGTGGGCGCTGATGTAGGGAATCACTGTGGGTGCTGGTGTAGGGAATCACTGTGGGCACTGGTGTAGGGAATCACTGTGGGTGCTGGTTTAGGGTATTACTGTGGGCGCTGGTGTAGTAAATCAGTGTGGGTGCTGGTGTAGGGAATCAGTGTGGGTGCTGGTGTAGTGAATCAGTGTGGGCGCTGGTGTAGTGAATCAGTGTGGGCGCTGGTGTAGGGAATCAGTGTGGGCGCTGGTGTAGGGAATCACTTTTTGCGTTGGTGTAGGGAATCACTGTGGGTGCTGGTGTAGGGAATCATTGTGGGTGCTGGTGTAGTGAATCAGTGTGGGCGCTGGTGTAGGGTATTACTGTGGGCGCTGGTGTAGTAAATCACTGTGGGTGCTGGTGTAGGGAATCCCTGTGGGTGCTGGTGTAATGAATCAGTGTGGGCGCTGATGTAGGGAATCACTGTGGGTGCTGGTGTAGGGAATCACTGTGGGCACTGGTGTAGGGACTCACTGTGGGTGCTGGTGTAGGGAATCACTGTGGGTGCTGGTGTAGGGAATCACTGTGGGTGCTGGTGTAGGGAATCACTGTGGGTGCTGGTGTAGGGAATCACTGTGGGTGCTGGTGTAATGAATCAGTGTGGGTGCTGGTGTAGTGAATCACTGTGGGTGCTGGTGTAGGGAATCACTGTGGGTGCTGGTGTAATGAATCAGTGTGGGCGCTGATGTAGGGAATCACTGTGGGCACTGGTGTAGGGAATCACTGTGGGCGCTGGTGTAGTGAATCACTGTGGACACTGGTGTAGGGAATCACTGTGGGCGCTGGTGTAGTGAATCACTGTGGGTGCTGGTGTAGTGAATCACTGTGGGTGCTGGTGTAGGGAATCAGTGTGGGTGCTGGTGTAGGGAATCACTGTGGGTGCTGGTGTAGTGAATCACTGTTGGTGCTGGTGTAGGGAATCACTGTGGGTGCTGGTGTAGGGAATCAGTGTGGGTGCTGGTGTAGTGAATCAGTGTGGGTGCTGGTGTAGTGAATCACTGTGGGTGCTGGTGTAGGGAATCAGTGTGGGTGCTGGTGTAGGGAATCAGTGTGGGTGCTGGTGCAGTGAATCACTGTGGACACTGGTGTAGGGAATCACTGTGGGCGCTGGTGTAGTGAATCACTGTGGGCGCTGGTGTAGGGAATCAGTGTGGGTGCTGGTGTAGGGAATCACTGTGGGTGCTGGTGTAGTGAATCAGTGTGGGTGCTGGTGTAGGGAATCAGTGTGGGTGCTGGTGTAGGGAATCAGTGTGGGCGCTGGTGTAGTGAATCAGTGTGGTCGCTGGTGTAGGGTATCACTGTGGGCTCTGGTGTAGGGTATTACTGTGGGCGCTGGTGTAGGGAATCACTGTGGGTGCTGGTGTAGGGTATTACTGTGGGCGCTGGTGTAGGGTATCACTGTGGTCGCTGGTGTAGGGAATCAGTGTGGGTGCTGGTGTAGTGAATCAGTGTGGGTGCTGGTGTAGGGTATTACTGTGGGTGCTGGTGTAGTGAATCAGTGTGGGCGCTGGTGTAGGGAATCACTGTGGGCGCTGGTGTAGGCAATCACTGTGGGCACTGGTGTAGGGAATCAGTGTGGGCGCTGGTGTAGTGAATCAGTGTGGGTGCTGGTGTAGTGAATCAGTGTGGGTGCTGGTGTAGGCAATCACTGTGGGTGCTGGTGTAGGGAATCAGTGTGGACGCTGGTGTAGGGAATCAGTGTGGGCGCTGGTGTAGTAAATCAGTGCAGGTGCTGGTGTAGGGAATCACTGTGGGTGCTGGTGTAGGGAATCACTGTGGGTGCTGGTGTAGGGAATCACTGTGGGCACTGGTGTACGGAATCACTGTGGGTGCTGGTGTAGGGAATCACTGTGGGTGCTGGTCTAGGGAATCACTGTGGGTGCTGGTGTAGTGAATCAGTGTGGGCGCTGGTGTAGGGAATCACTGTGGGTGCTGGTGTAGTGAATCAGTGTGGGCGCTGGTGTAGTGAATCACTGTGGGTGCTGGTGTAGGGAATCACTGTGGGTGCTGGTGTAATGAATCAGTGTGGGCGCTGATGTAGGGAATCACTGTGGGTGCTGGTGTAGGGAATCACTGGGCACTGGTGTAGGGAATCACTGTGGGTGCTGGTGTAGGGAATCACTGTGTGTGCTGGTGTAGGGAATCAGTCTGGGCGCTGGTGTAGTAAATCAGTGTGGGTGCTGGTGTAGTAAATCAGTGTGGGTGCTGGTGTAGGGAATCAGTGTGGGCGCTGGTGTAGGGAATCAGTGTGGGGGCTGGTGTAATGAATCAGTGTGGGTGCTGGTGTAGGGAATCACTGTGGGCACTGGTGTAGTGAATCACTGTGGGTGCTGGTGTAATGAATCAGTGTGGGCGCTGGTGTAGGGAATCAGTGTGTGCGCTGATGTAGGGAATCAGTGTGGGCACTGGTGTAGGGAATCAGTGTGGGCGCTGGTGTAGGGAATCAGTGTGGGCGCTGGTGTAGGGAATCAGTGTGGGTGCTGGTGTAGGGAATCACTGTGGGTGCGGGTGTAGGCAATCACTGTGGGTGCTGGTGTAGTGAATCAGTGTGGGCGCTGGTGTAGGGAATCACTGTGGGTGCTGGTGTAGTGAATCAGTGTGGGCGCTGGTGTAGGGAATCACTGTGGGTGCTGGTGTAGGGAATCACTGTGGGTGCTGGTGTAATGAATCAGTGTGGGCGCTGATGTAGGGAATCACTGTGGGTGCTGGTGTAGGGAATCACTGTGGGCGCTGGTGTAGGGAATCACTGTGGGTGCTGGTGTAGGGAATCACTGTGGGTGCTGGTGTAGGGAATCACTGTGGGTGCTGGTGTAGGGAATCACTGTGGGTGCTGGTGTAGGGAATCACTGTGGGCACTGGTGTAGGGAATCAGTGTGGGCGCTGGTGTAGGGAATCACTGTTGGTGCTGGTGTAGGGAATCACTGTGGGTGCTGGTGTAATGAATCAGTGTGGGCGCTGATGTAGGGAATCACTGTGTGTGCTGGTGTAGGGAATCACTGTGGGCATTGGTGTAGGGAATCACTGTGGGTGCTGGTGTAGGGAATCACTGTGGGTGCTGGTGTAGTGAATCAGTGTGGGCGCTGGTGTAGGGAATCAGTGTGGGCGCTGGTGTAGGCAATCACTGTGTGTGCTGGTGTAGGGAATCACTCTGTGTGCTGGTTTCGGGAATCACTGTGGGCTCTGGTGTATGAATCAGTGTGGGCGCTGATGTAGGGAATCACTGTGGGTGCTGGTGTAGGGAATCACTGTGGGTGCTGGTGTAGTGAATCAGTGTGGGCGCTGGTGTAGGGAATCACTGTGGGTGCTGGTGTAGTGAATCAGTGTGGGCGCTGGTGTAGGGAATCACTGTGGGTGCTGGTGTAGGGAATCACTGTGGGCTCTGGTGTATGAATCAGTGTGGGCGCTGATGTAGGGAATCACTGTGGGTGCTGGTGTAGGGAATCACTGTGGGCGCTGGTGTAGGGAATCACTGTGGGTGCTGGTGTAGGGAATCACTGTGGGTGCTGGTGTAGTGAATCAGTGTGGGTGCTGGTGTAGTGAATCAGTCTGGGCGCTGGTGTAGTGAATCATTGTGGGTGCTGGTGTAGGGAATCACTGTGTGTGCTGGTGTAGGGAATCAGTCTGGGCGCTGGTGTAGGGAATCAGTGCAGGTGCTGGTGTAGGGAATCACTCTCGGTGCTGGTGTAGGGAATCACTGTCGGTGCTGATGTAGGGAATCAGTGTGGTAGCTGGTGTAGGGTATCACTGTGGGCGCTGGTGTAGGGTATTACTGTGGGCGCTGATGTAGTAAATCAGTGTGGGTGCTGGTGTAGGGAATCAGTGTGGGTGCTGGTGTAGGGTATTACTGTGGGCGCTGGTGTAGTGAATCAGTGTGGGTGCTGGTCCAGGGAATCACTGTGGTCGCTGGTGTAGGGTATTACTGTGGGCGCTGGTGTCGGGAATCAGTGTGGGTGCTGGTGTAGGGGATCAGTGTGGGCGCTGGTGTAGGGAATCACTGTGGGTGCTGGTGTAGGGAATCACTGTGGGTGCTGGTGTAGGGAATCACTGTGGGTGCTGGTGTAGGGAATCACTGTGGGCGCTGGTGTAGGGAATCAGTGTGGGCGCTGGTGTAGGGAATCAGTGTGGGTGCTGGTGTAGGGAATCAGTGTGGGCGCTGGTGTAGTGAATCACTGTGGACGCTGGTGTAGGGAATCACTGTGGGCGCTGGTGTAGTGAATCACTGTGGGTGCTGGTGTAGGGAATCACTGTGGTCGCTTGTGTGGGGAATCACTGTGGGTGCTGGTGTAGGGAATCAGTTTGGGCACTAGTGTCGGGAATCACAGTAGGCGCTGGTATATGGAAACACTGTGGGCGCTGGTCTAGTGAATCACTGTGGACACTGGTGTAGGGAATCACTGTGGGTGCTGGTGTAGGGAATCACTGTGGGCGCTGGTGTAGGGAATCACTGTGGGTGCTGGTGTAGGGAATCACTGTGGGTGCGGGTGTAGGCAATCACTGTGGGTGCTGGTGTAGTGAATCAGTGTGGGCGCTGGTGTAGGGAATCACTGTGGGTGCTGGTGTAGTGAATCAGTGTGGGCGCTGGTGTAGGGAATCACTGTGGGTGCTGGTGTAGGGAATCACTGTGGGTGCTGGTGTAATGAATCAGTGTGGGCGCTGATGTAGGGAATCACTGTGGGTGCTGGTGTAGGGAATCACTGTGGGCACTGGTGTAGGGAATCACTGTGGGTGCTGGTTTAGGGTATTACTGTGGGCGCTGGTGTAGTAAATCAGTGTGGGTGCTGGTGTAGGGAATCAGTGTGGGTGCTGGTGTAGTGAATCAGTGTGGGCGCTGGTGTAGTGAATCAGTGTGGGCGCTGGTGTAGGGAATCAGTGTGGGCGCTGGTGTAGGGAATCACTTTTTGCGTTGGTGTAGGGAATCACTGTGGGTGCTGGTGTAGGGAATCATTGTGGGTGCTGGTGTAGTGAATCAGTGTGGGCGCTGGTGTAGGGTATTACTGTGGGCGCTGGTGTAGGGTATTACTGTGGGCGCTGGTGTAGTAAATCACTGTGGGTGCTGGTGTAGGGAATCCCTGTGGGTGCTGGTGTAATGAATCAGTGTGGGCGCTGATGTAGGGAATCACTGTGGGTGCTGGTGTAGGGAATCACTGTGGGCACTGGTGTAGGGAGTCACTGTGGGTGCTGGTGTAGGGAATCACTGTGGGTGCTGGTGTAGGGAATCACTGTGGGTGCTGGTGTAGGGAATCACTGTGGGTGCTGGTGTAGGGAATCACTGTGGGTGCTGGTGTAATGAATCAGTGTGGGTGCTGGTGTAGTGAATCACTGTGGGTGCTGGTGTAGGGAATCACTGTGGGTGCTGGTGTAATGAATCAGTGTGGGCGCTGATGTAGGGAATCACTGTGGGCGCTGGTGTAGGGAATCACTGTGGGCGCTGGTGTAGTGAATCACTGTGGACACTGGTGTAGGGAATCACTGTGGGCGCTGGTGTAGTGAATCACTGTGGGTGCTGGTGTAGTGAATCACTGTGGGTGCTGGTGTAGTGAATCACTGTGGGTGCTGGTGTAGGGAATCAGTGTGGGTGCTGGTGTAGGGAATCACTGTGGGTGCTGGTGTAGTGAATCACTGTTGGTGCTGGTGTAGGGAATCACTGTGGGTGCTGGTGTAGGGAATCAGTGTGGGTGCTGGTCTAGTGAATCAGTGTGGGTGCTGGTGTAGTGAATCACTGTGGGTGCTGGTGTAGGGAATCAGTGTGGGTGCTGGTGTAGGGAATCAGTGTGGGTGCTGGTGCAGTGAATCACTGTGGACACTGGTGTAGGGAATCACTGTGGGCGCTGGTGTAGTGAATCACTGTGGGCGCTGGTGTAGGGAATCAGTGTGGGTGCTGGTGTAGGGAATCACTGTGGGTGCTGGTGTAGTGAATCAGTGTGGGTGCTGGTGTAGGGAATCAGTGTGGGTGCTGGTGTAGGGAATCAGTGTGGGCGCTGGTGTAGTGAATCAGTGTGGTCGCTGGTGTAGGGTATCACTGTGGGCTCTGGTGTAGGGTATTACTGTGGGCGCTGGTGTAGGGAATCACTGTGGGTGCTGGTGTAGGGTATTACTGTGGGCGCTGGTGTAGGGTATCACTGTGGTCGCTGGTGTAGGGAATCAGTGTGGGTGCTGGTGTAGTGAATCAGTGTGGGTGCTGGTGTAGGGTATTACTGTGGGTGCTGGTGTAGTGAATCAGTGTGGGCGCTGGTGTAGGGAATCACTGTGGGCGCTGGTGTAGGCAATCACTGTGGGCACTGGTGTAGGGAATCAGTGTGGGCGCTGGTGTAGTGAATCAGTGTGGGTGCTGGTGTAGTGAATCAGTGTGGGTGCTGGTGTAGGCAATCACTGTGGGTGCTGGTGTAGGGAATCAGTGTGGACGCTGGTGTAGGGAATCAGTGTGGGCGCTGGTGTAGTAAATCAGTGCAGGTGCTGGTGTAGGGAATCACTGTGGGTGCTGGTGTAGGGAATCACTGTGGGTGCTGGTGTAGGGAATCACTGTGGGCACTGGTGTACGGAATCACTGTGGGTGCTGGTGTAGGGAATCACTGTGGGTGCTGGTCTAGGGAATCACTGTGGGTGCTGGTGTAGTGAATCAGTGTGGGCGCTGGTGTAGGGAATCACTGTGGGTGCTGGTGTAGTGAATCAGTGTGGGCGCTGGTGTAGTGAATCACTGTGGGTGCTGGTGTAGGGAATCACTGTGGGTGCTGGTGTAATGAATCAGTGTGGGCGCTGGTGTAGTGAATCAGTGTGGGCGCTGATGTAGGGAATCACTGTGGGTGCTGGTGTAGGGAATCACTGGGCACTGGTGTAGGGAATCACTGTGGGTGCTGGTGTAGGGAATCACTGTGTGTGCTGGTGTAGGGAATCAGTCTGGGCGCTGGTGTAGTAAATCAGTGTGGGTGCTGGTGTAGTAAATCAGTGTGGGTGCTGGTGTAGGGAATCAGTGTGGGCGCTGGTGTAGGGAATCAGTGTGGGTGCTGGTGTAGGGTATTACTGTGGGCGCTGGTGTAGGGAATCAGTGTGGGCGCTGGTGTCGGGAATCAGTGTGGGCGCTGGTGTAGGGAATCAGTGTGGGGGCTGGTGTAATGAATCAGTGTGGGTGCTGGTGTAGGGAATCACTGTGGGCACTGGTGTAGTGAATCACTGTGGGTGCTGGTGTAATGAATCAGTGTGGGCGCTGGTGTAGGGAATCAGTGTGTGCGCTGATGTAGGGAATCAGTGTGGGCACTGGTGTAGGGAATCAGTGTGGGCGCTGGTGTAGGGAATCAGTGTGGGCGCTGGTGTAGGGAATCAGTGTGGGTGCTGGTGTAGGGAATCACTGTGGGTGCGGGTGTAGGCAATCACTGTGGGTGCTGGTGTAGTGAATCAGTGTGGGCGCTGGTGTAGGGAATCACTGTGGGTGCTGGTGTAGTGAATCAGTGTGGGCGCTGGTGTAGGGAATCACTGTGGGTGCTGGTGTAGGGAATCACTGTGGGTGCTGGTGTAATGAATCAGTGTGGGCGCTGATGTAGGGAATCACTGTGGGTGCTGGTGTAGGGAATCACTGTGGGCGCTGGTGTAGGGAATCACTGTGGGTGCTGGTGTAGGGAATCACTGTGGGTGCTGGTGTAGGGAATCACTGTGGGTGCTGGTGTAGGGAATCACTGTGGGCACTGGTGTAGGGAATCAGTGTGGGCGCTGGTGTAGGGAATCACTGTTGGTGCTGGTGTAGGGAATCACTGTGGGTGCTGGTGTAATGAATCAGTGTGGGCGCTGATGTAGGGAATCACTGTGTGTGCTGGTGTAGGGAATCACTGTGGGCATTGGTGTAGGGAATCACTGTGGGTGCTGGTGTAGGGAATCACTGTGGGTGCTGGTGTAGTGAATCAGTGTGGGCGCTGGTGTAGGGAATCAGTGTGGGCGCTGGTGTAGGCAATCACTGTGTGTGCTGGTGTAGGGAATCACTGTGTGTGCTGGTGTCGGGAATCACTCTGTGTGCTGGTGTCGGGAATCACTGTGGGCGCTGGTGTAGGGAATCAGTCTGGGCGCTGGTGTAGGGAATCAGTCTGGGCGCTGGTGTAGTGAATCAGTGTGGGTGCTGGTGTAGGGAATCACTGTGTGTGCTGGTGTAGGGAATCAGTCTGGGCGCTGGTGTAGTGAATCAGTGCAGGTGCAGGTGCTGGTGTAGGGAATCACTGTGGGTGCTGGTGTAGGGAATCACTGTGGGTGCTGGTGTAGGGAATCACTGTGGGCGCTGGTGTAGGGAATCACTGTGGGTGCTGGTGTAGGGAATCACTGTGGGTGCTGGTGTAGGGAATCACTGTGGGTGCTGGTGTAGGGAATCACTGTGGGTGCTGGTGTAGTGAATCAGTGTGGGCGCTGGTGTAGGGAATCACTGTGGGTGCTGGTGTAGGGAATCACTGTGGGCGCTGGTGTAGGGAATCACTGTGGGCGCTGGTGTAGGGAATCACTGTGGGTGCTGGTGTAATGAATCAGTGTGGGCGCTGATGTAGGGAATCACTGTGGGTGCTGGTGTAGGGAATCACTGGGCACTGGTGTAGGGAATCACTGTGGGTGCTGGTGTAGGGAATCACTGTGTGTGCTGGTGTAGGGAATCAGTCTGGGCGCTGGTGTAGTGAATCAGTGCAGGTGCTGGTGTAGGGAATCACTCTCGGTGCTGGTGTAGGGAATCACTGTCGGTGCTGATGTAGGGAATCAGTGTGGTAGCTGGTGTAGGGTATTACTGTGGGCGCTGGTGTAGGGTATTACTGTGGGCGCTGGTGTAGTAAATCAGTGTGGGTGCTGGTGTAGTAAATCAGTGTGGGTGCTGGTGTAGGGAATCAGTGTGGGCGCTGGTGTAGGGAATCAGTGTGGGTGCTGGTGTAGGGTATTACTGTGGGCGCTGGTGTAGGGAATCAGTGTGGGCGCTGGTGTAGGGAATCAGTGTGGGGGCTGGTGTAATGAATCAGTGTGGGTGCTGGTGTAGGGAATCACTGTGGGCACTGGTGCAGGGAATCACTGTGGGTGCTGGTGTAATGAATCACTGTGGGCGCTGATGTAGGGAATCACTGTGGGTGCTGGTGCAGGGAATCACTGTGGGCACTGGTGTAGGGAATCACTGTGGGTGCTGGTGTAGGGAATCACTGTGGGCACTGGTGTAGGGAATCACTGTGGGTGCTGGTGTAGGGAATCACTGTGGGTGCGGGTGTAGGCAATCACTGAGGGTGCTGGTGTAGTGAATCAGTGTGGGCGCTGGTGTAGGGAATCACTGTGGGTGCTGGTGTAGTGAATCAGTGTGGGCGCTGGTGTAGGGAATCACTGTGGGTGCTGGTGTAGGGAATCACTGTGGGTGCTGGTGTATGAATCACTGTGGGCGCTGATGTAGGGAATCACTGTGGGTGCTGGTGTAGGGAATCACTGTGGGCGCTGGTGTAGGGAATCACTGTGGGTGCTGGTGTAGGGAATCACTGTGGGTGCTGGTGTAGTGAATCAGTGTGGGTGCTGGTGTAGTGAATCAGTGTGGGCGCTGGTGTAGGGAATCAGTGTGGGCGCTGGTGTAGGCAATCACTGTGTGTGCTGGTGTATGGAATCACTGTGTGTGCTGGTGTAGGGAATCACTCTGTGTGCTGGTGTAGTGAATCACTGTGGGTGCTGGTGTAGTGAATCAGTCTGGGCGCTGGTGTAGTGAATCATTGTGGGTGCTGGTGTAGGGAATCACTGTGTGTGCTGGTGTAGGGAATCAGTGTGGGTGCTGGTGTAGTGAATCAGTGCAGGTGCTGGTGTAGGGAATCACTCTCGGTGCTGGTGTAGGGAATCACTGTCGGTGTTGATGTAGGGAATCAGTGTGGTAGCTGGTGTAGGGTATCACTGTGGGCGCTGGTGTAGGGTATTACTGTGGGCGCTGGTGTAGTAAATCAGTGTGGGTGCTGGTGTAGGGAATCACTGTGGGTGCTGGTGTAGGGTATTACTGTGGGCGCTGGTGTAGTGAATCAGTGTGGGTGCTGGTCTAGGGAATCACTGTGGTCGCTGGTGTAGGGTATTACTGTGGGCGCTGGTGTCGGGAATCAGTGTGGGTGCTGGTGTAGGGAATCAGTGTGGGCGCTGGTGTAGGGAATCACTGTGGGTGCTGGTGTAGGGAATCACTGTGGGTGCTGGTGTAGGGAATCACTGTGGGCGCTGGTGTAGGGAATCAGTGTGGGCGCTGGTGTAGGGAATCAGTGTGGGTGCTGGTGTAGGGAATCAGTGTGGGCGCTGGTGTAGTGAATCACTGTGGACGCTGGTGTAGGGAATCACTGTGGGCGCTGGTGTAGTGAATCACTGTGGGTGCTGGTGTAGGGAATCACTGTGGTCGCTTGTGTGTGGAATCACTGTGGGTGCTGGTGTAGTGAATCAGTGTGGGCGCTGGTGTAGGGAATCAGTGTGGGCGCTGGTGTAGGGAATCAGTGTGGGTGCTGGTGTAGTGAATCAGTGTGTGCGCTGGTGTAGGGTATCACTTTGTGCGCTGGTGTAGGGAATCACTGTGGGCGCTGGTGTAGGGAATCACTGTGGGCGCTGGTGTAGGGAATCAGTGTGGGCACTAGTGTCGGGAATCACAGTAGGCGCTGGTATATGGAAACACTGTGGGCGCTGGTCTAGTGAATCAGTGTGGGTGCTGGTGTAGGGAATCACTGTGGGTGCTGGTGTAGGCAATCACTGTGGGTGCTGGTGTAGGGAATCATTGTGGGTGCTGGTGTAGTGAATCAGTGTGGGTGCTGGTGTAGGCAATCACTGTGGGTGCTGGTGTAGGGAATCATTGTGGGTGCTGGTCTAGTGAATCAGTGTGGGCGCTGGTGTAGGCAATCACTGTGGGCGCTGGTGTAGGGAATCACTGTGGACACTGGTGTAGGCAATCACTGTGGGTGCTGGTGTAGGGAATCACTGTGGGCGCTGGTGTAGGGAATCAGTGTGGGCGCTGGTGTAGGGAATCAGTGTGGACACTGGTGTAGGCAATCACTGTGGGCGCTGGTGTAGGGAATCACTGTGGGCGCTGGTGTAGGCAATCACTGTGGACACTGGTGTAGGGAATCACTGTGGGTGCTGGTGTAGGGAATCACTGTGGGCACTGGTGTAGGGAATCACTGTGGGTGCTGGTGTAGGGAATCACTGTGGGTGCGGGTGTAGGCAATCACTGTGGGTGCTGGTGTAGTGAATCAGTGTGGGCGCTGGTGTAGGGAATCACTGTGGGTGCTGGTGTAGTGAATCAGTGTGGGCGCTGGTGTAGGGAATCACTGTGGGTGCTGGTGTAGGGAATCACTGTGGGTGCTGGTGTAATGAATCAGTGTGGGCGCTGATGTAGGGAATCACTGTGGGTGCTGGTGTAGGGAATCACTGTGGGCACTGGTGTAGGGAATCACTGTGGGTGCTGGTGTAGGGTATTACTGTGGGCGCTGGTGTAGTAAATCAGTGTGGGTGCTGGTCTAGGGAATCACTGTGGTCGCTGGTGTAGGGTATTACTGTGGGCGCTGGTGTAGGGAATCAGTGTGGGTGCTGGTGTAGGGAATCAGTGTGGGCGCTGGTGTAGGGAATCACTGTGGGTGCTGGTGTAGGGAATCACTGTGGGCGCTGGTGTAGGGAATCAGTGTGGGCGCTGGTGTAGGGAATCAGTGTGGGCGCTGGTGTAGGGAATCAGTGTGGGCGCTGGTGTAGGGAATCAGTGTGGGTGCTGGTGTAGGGAATCAGTGTGGGTGTTGGTGTAGGGAATCACTGTGGACACAGGTGTAGGGAATCACTGTGGGCGCTGGTGTAGTGAATCACTGTGGGTGCTGGTGTAGGGAATCACTGTGGTCGCTTGTGTGGGGAATCACTGTGGGTGCTGGTGTAGTGAATCAGTGTGGGCGCTGGTGTAGGGAATCAGTGTGGGTGCTGGTGTAGTGAATCAGTGTGGGCGCTGGTGTAGGGTATCACTTTGTGCGCTGGTGTAGGGAATCACTGTGGGCGCTGGTGTAGGGAATCGCTGTGGGCGCTGGTGTAGGGAATCAGTGTGGGCACTAGTGTCGGGAATCACTGTGGGCACTGATGTAGGGAATCACTGTGGGTGCTGGTGTAGGGAATCACTTTTTGCGTTGGTGTAGGGAATCACAGTAGGCGCTGGTATATGGAAACACTGTGGGCGCTGGTCAAGTGAATCAGTGTGGGTGCTGGTGTAGGGAATCACTGTGGGTGCTGGTGTAGGCAATCACTGTGGGTGCTGGTGTAGGGAATCATTGTGGGTGCTGGTGTAGTGAATCAGTGTGGGTGCTGGTGTAGGCAATCACTGTGGGTGCTGGTGTAGGGAATCATTGTGGGTGCTGGTGTAGGGAATCAGTGTGGGTGCTGGTGTAGTGAATCAGTGTGGGCGCTGGTGTAGGCAATCACTGTGGGCGCTGGTGTAGGGAATCACTGTGGACACTGGTGTAGGCAATCACTGTGGGTGCTGGTGTAGGGAATCACTGTGGGCGCTGGTGTAGGCAATCACTGTGGGCGCTGGTGTAGGGAATCACTGTGGACACTGGTGTAGGCAATCACTGTGGGCGCTGGTGTAGGGAATCACTGTGGACACTGGTGTAGGGAATCAGTGTGGGCGCTGGTGTAGGGAATCAGTGTGGACACTGGTGTAGGCAATCACTGTGGGCGCTGGTGTAGGGAATCACTGTGGGCGCTGGTGTAGGCAATCACTGTGGGCGCTGGTGTAGGGAATCACTGTGGACACTGGTGTAGGCAATCACTGTGGGTGCTGGTGTAGGGAATCAGTGTGGGCGCTGGTGTAGGCAATCACTGTGGGCGCTGGTGTAGGGAATCAGTGTGGACACTGGTGTAGGGAATCACTGTGGGTGCTGGTGTAGTGAATCAGTGTGGGTTCTGGTGTAGGGAATCAGTGTGGGCGCTGGTGTAGGGAATCAGTGTGGGTGCTGGTGTAGGGAATCAGTGTGGGCGCTGGTGTAGGGAATCACTGTGGACACTGGTGTAGGGAATCACTGTGGGCGCTGGTGTAGTGAATCACTGTGGGTGCTGGTGTAGGGAATCACTGTGGTCGCTTGTGTGGGGAATCACTGTGGGTGCTGGTGTAGTGAATCAGTGTGGGCGCTGGTGTAGGGAATCAGTGTGGGCGCTGGTGTAGGGAATCAGTGTGGGTGCTGGTGTAGTGAATCACTGTGGGCACTGGTGTAAGGAATCACTGTGGGTGCTGGTGTAGGGAATCACTGTGGGTGCTGGTGTAGGGAATCACTGTGGGTGCTGGTGTAGTCAATCAGTGTGGGCGCTGGTGTAGGGAATCACTGTGGGTGCTGGTGTAGTGAATCAGTGTGGGCGCTGGTGTAGGGAATCACTGTGGGTGCTGGTGTAGGGAATCACTGTGGGTGCTGGTGTAATGAATCAGTGTGGGCGCTGATGTAGGGAATCACTGTGGGTGCTGGTGTAGGGAATCACTGTGGGCACTGGTGTAGGGAATCACTGTGGGTGCTGGTGTAGGGAATCACTGTGTGTGCTGGTGTAGGGAATCAGTCTGGGCGCTGGTGTAGTGAATCAGTGCAGGTGCTGGTGTAGGGAATCACTCTCGGTGCTGGTGTAGGGAATCACTGTCGGTGCTGATGTAGGGAATCAGTGTGGTAGCTGGTGTAGGGTATTACTGTGGGCGCTGGTGTAGGGTATTACTGTGGGCGCTGGTGTAGTAAATCAGTGTGGGTGCTGGTGTAGGGAATCATTGTGGGCGCTGGTGTAGTGAATCAGTGCAGGTGCTGGTGTAGGGAATCACTCTCGGTGCTGGTGTAGGGAATCACTGTCGGTGCTGATGTAGGGAATCAGTGTGGGTGCTGGTGTAGGGTATCACTGTGGGCGCTGGTGTAGGGTATTACTGTGGGCGCTGGTGTAGTAAATCAGTGTGGGTGCTGGTGTAGGGAATCAGTGTTGGCGCTGGTGTAGGGAATCAGTGTGGGCGCTGGTGTAGGGAATCAGCGTGGGCGCTGGTGTCATGAATCAGTGTGGGTGCTGGTGTAGGGAATCACTGTGGGCACTGGTGTAGGGAATCACTGTGGGTGCTGGTGTAATGAATCAATGTGGGCGCTGATGTAGGGAATCACTGTGGGTGCTGGTGCAGGGAATCACTGTGGGCACTGGTGTAGGGAATCACTGTGGGAGCTGGTGTAGGGAATCACTGTGGGCACTGGTGTAGGGAATCACTGTGGGTGCTGGTGTAGGGAATCACTGTGGGTGCTGGTGTAGGCAATCACTGTGGGTGCTGGTGTAGTGAATCAGTGTGGGCGCTGGTGTAGGGAATCACTGTGGGTGCT
This sequence comes from Hemiscyllium ocellatum, assembly GCF_020745735.1. Lineage (NCBI taxonomy): Eukaryota > Metazoa > Chordata > Chondrichthyes > Orectolobiformes > Hemiscylliidae > Hemiscyllium > Hemiscyllium ocellatum. The sequence continues at coordinate 8,470,426 of NC_083407.1, read as the reverse complement.
GGTGTAGTGAATCAGTGTGGGTGCTGGTGTAGGGAATCACTGTGGGTGCTGGTGTAGGGAATCACTGTGGGTGCTGGTGTAATGAATCAGTGTGGGCGCTGATGTAGGGAATCACTGTGGGTGCTGGTGTAGGGAATCACTGTGGGCACTGGTGTAGGGAATCACTGTGGGTGCTGGTGTAGGGAATCACTGTGGGTGCTGGTGTAGTGAATCAGTCTGGGCGCTGGTGTAGGGAATCCGTGTGGGCGCTGGTGCAGGCAATCACTGTGTGTGCTGGTGTAGGGAATCACTGTGGACACTGGTGTAGGGAATCACTGTGGGCGCTGGTGTAGTGAATCACTGTGGGTGCTGGTGTAGTGAATCAGTCTGGGCGCTGGTGTAGTGAATCAGTGTGGGTGCTGGTGTAGGGAATCACTGTGTGTGCTGGTGTAGGGAATCAGTCTGGGCGCTGGTGTAGTGAATCAGTGCAGGTGCTGGTGTAGGGAATCACTCTCGGTGCTGGTGTAGGGAATCACTGTCGGTGCTGATGTAGGGAATCAGTGTGGTAGCTGGTGTAGGGTATCACTGTGGGCGCTGGTGTAGGGTATTACTGTGGGCGCTGGTGTAGTAAATCAGTGTGGGTGCTGGTGTAGGGAATCAGTCTGGGCGCTGGTGTAGTGAATCAGTGCAGGTGCTGGTGTAGGGAATCACTCTCGGTGCTGGTGTAGGGAATCACTGTCGGTGCTGATGTAGGGAATCAGTGTGGTAGCTGGTGTAGGGTATCACTGTGGGCGCTGGTGTAGGGTATTACTGTGGGCGCTGGTGTAAATCAGTGTGGGTGCTGGTGTAGGGAATCACTGTGGTCGCTGGTGTAGGGTATTACTGTGGGCGCTGGTGTAGGGAATCAGTGTGGGTGCTGGTGTAGGGAATCAGTGTGGGCGCTGGTGTAGGGAATCACTGTGGGTGCTGGTGTAGGGAATCAGTGTGGGTGCTGGTATAGGGAATCACTGTGGGCGCTGGTGTAGGGAATCAGTGTGGGTGCTGGTGTAGGGAATCAGTGTGGGCGCTGGTGTAGGGAATCACTGTGGACACTGGTGTAGGGAATCACTGTGGTCGGTGGTGTAGTGAATCACTGTGGGTGCTGGTGTAGGGAAACACTGTGGTCGCTTGTGTGGGGAATCACTGTGTGTGCTGGTGTAGTGAATCAGTGTGGGCGCTGGTGTAGGGAATCAGTGTGGGCGCTGGTGTAGGGAATCAGTGTGGGTGCTGGTGTAGTGAATCAGTGTGGGCGCTTGTGTAGGGTATCACTTTGTGCGCTGGTGTAGGGAATCACTGTGGGCGCTGGTGTAGGGAATCAGTGTGGGCACTAGTGTCGGGAATCACTGTGGGCACTGATGTAGGGAATCACTGTGGGTGCTGGTGTAGGGAATCACTTTTTGCGCTGGTGTAGGGAATCACAGTAGGCGCTGGTATATGGAAACACTGTGGGCGCTGGTCTAGTGAATCAGTGTGGGTGCTGGTGTAGGGAATCACTGTGGGTGCTGGTGTAGTGAATCAGTGTGGGCGCTGGTGTAGGGAATCAGTGTGGGCGCTGGTGTAGGGAATCAGTGTGGGTGCTGGTGTAGTGAATCACTGTGGGCACTGGTGTAAGGAATCACTGTGGGTGCTGGTGTAGGGAATCACTGTGGGTGCTGGTGTAGGGAATCACTGTGGGTGCTGGTGTAGTCAATCAGTGTGGGCGCTGGTGTAGGGAATCACTGTGGGTGCTGGTGTAGTGAATCAGTGTGGGCGCTGGTGTAGGGAATCACTGTGGGTGCTGGTGTAGGGAATCACTGTGGGTGCTGGTGTAATGAATCAGTGTGGGCGCTGATGTAGGGAATCACTGTGGGTGCTAGTGTAGGGAATCACTGTGGGCACTGGTGTAGGGAATCACTGTGGGTGCTGGTGTAGGGAATCACTGTGTGTGCTGGTGTAGGGAATCAGTCTGGGCGCTGGTGTAGTGAATCAGTGCAGGTGCTGGTGTAGGGAATCACTCTCGGTGCTGGTGTAGGGAATCACTGTCGGTGCTGATGTAGGGAATCAGTGTGGTAGCTGGTGTAGGGTATTACTGTGGGCGCTGGTGTAGGGTATTACTGTGGGCGCTGGTGTAGTAAATCAGTGTGGGTGCTGGTGTAGGGAATCATTGTGGGCGCTGGTGTAGTGAATCAGTGCAGGTGCTGGTGTAGGGAATCACTCTCGGTGCTGGTGTACGGAATCACTGTCGGTGCTGATGTAGGGAATCAGTGTGGGTGCTGGTGTAGGGTATCACTGTGGGCGCTGGTGTAGGGTATTACTGTGGGCGCTGGTGTAGTAAATCAGTGTGGGTGCTGGTGTAGGGAATCAGTGTTGGCGCTGGTGTAGGGAATCAGTGTGGGCGCTGGTGTAGGGAATCAGCGTGGGCGCTGGTGTAGGGAATCAGCGTGGGCGCTGGTGTAGGGAATCAGTGTGGGGGCTGGTGTCATGAATCAGTGTGGGTGCTGGTGTAGGGAATCATTGTGGGCACTGGTGTAGGGAATCACTGTGGGTGCTGGTGTAATGAATCAATGTGGGCGCTGATGTAGGGAATCACTGTGGGTGCTGGTGCAGGGAATCACTGTGGGCACTGGTGTAGGGAATCACTGTGGGTGCTGGTGTAGGGAATCACTGTGGGCACTGGTGTAGGGAATCACTGTGGGTGCTGGTGTAGGGAATCACTGTGGGTGCTGGTGTAGGGAATCACTGTGGGTGCTGGTGTAATGAATCAGTGTGGGCGCTGATGTAGGGAATCACTGTGGGTGCTGGTGTAGGGAATCACTGTGGGCACTGGTGTAGGGAATCACTGTGGGTGCTGGTGTAGGGAATCACTGTGGGTGCTGGTGTAGTGAATCAGTCTGGGCGCTGGTGTAGGGAATCCGTGTGGGCGCTGGTGCAGGCAATCACTGTGTGTGCTGGTGTAGGGAATCACTGTGGACACTGGTGTAGGGAATCACTGTGGGCGCTGGTGTAGTGAATCACTGTGGGTGCTGGTGTAGTGAATCAGTCTGGGCGCTGGTGTAGTGAATCAGTGTGGGTGCTGGTGTAGGGAATCACTGTGTGTGCTGGTGTAGGGAATCAGTCTGGGCGCTGGTGTAGTGAATCAGTGCAGGTGCTGGTGTAGGGAATCACTCTCGGTGCTGGTGTAGGGAATCACTGTCGGTGCTGATGTAGGGAATCAGTGTGGTAGCTGGTGTAGGGTATCACTGTGGGCGCTGGTGTAGGGTATTACTGTGGGCGCTGGTGTAGTAAATCAGTGTGGGTGCTGGTGTAGGGAATCAGTCTGGGCGCTGGTGTAGTGAATCAGTGCAGGTGCTGGTGTAGGGAATCACTCTCGGTGCTGGTGTAGGGAATCACTGTCGGTGCTGATGTAGGGAATCAGTGTGGTAGCTGGTGTAGGGTATCACTGTGGGCGCTGGTGTAGGGTATTACTGTGGGCGCTGGTGTAAATCAGTGTGGGTGCTGGTGTAGGGAATCACTGTGGTCGCTGGTGTAGGGTATTACTGTGGGCGCTGGTGTAGGGAATCAGTGTGGGTGCTGGTGTAGGGAATCAGTGTGGGCGCTGGTGTAGGGAATCAGTGTGGGTGCTGGTATAGGGAATCACTGTGGGCGCTGGTGTAGGGAATCAGTGTGGGTGCTGGTGTAGGGAATCAGTGTGGGCGCTGGTGTAGGGAATCACTGTGGACACTGGTGTAGTGAATCACTGTGGTCGGTGGTGTAGTGAATCACTGTGGGTGCTGGTGTAGGGAAACACTGTGGTCGCTTGTGTGGGGAATCACTGTGTGTGCTGGTGTAGTGAATCAGTGTGGGCGCTGGTGTAGGGAATCAGTGTGGGCGCTGGTGTAGGGAATCAGTGTGGGTGCTGGTGTAGTGAATCAGTGTGGGCGCTTGTGTAGGGTATCACTTTGTGCGCTGGTGTAGGGAATCACTGTGGGCGCTGGTGTAGGGCATCAGTGTGGGCACTAGTGTCGGGAATCACTGTGGGTGCTGGTGTAGGGAATCACTTTTTGCGCTGGTGTAGGGAATCACAGTAGGCGCTGGTATATGGAAACACTGTGGGCGCTGGTCTAGTGAATCAGTGTGGGTGCTGGTGTAGGGAATCACTGTGGGTGCTGGTGTCGTGAATCACTGTGAGTGCTGGTGTAGGGAATCATTGTGGGTGCTGGTGTAGTGAATCAGTGTGGGTGCTGGTGTAGGCAATCACTGTGGGTGCTGGTGTAGGGAATCATTGTGGGTGCTGGTCTATGGAATCAGTGTGGGTGCTGGTGTAGTGAATCAGTGTGGGCGCTGGTGTAGGCAATCACTGTGGGCGCTGGTGTAGGGAATCACTGTGGACACTGGTGTAGGCAATCACTGTGGGTGCTGGTATAGGGAATCAGTGTGGGCGCTGGTGTAGGGAATCAGTGTGGATGCTGGTGTAGGGAATCCGTGTGGACACTGGTGTAGGCAATCACTGTGGACACTGGTGTAGGCAATCACTGTGGGTGCTGGTGTAGGGAATCACTGTGGGCGCTGGTGTAGGCAATCACTGTGGGCGCTGGTGTAGGGAATCACTGTGGACACTGGTGTAGGCAATCACTGTGGGTGCTGGTGTAGGGAATCACTGTGGGCGCTGGTGTAGGGAATCAGTGTGGGCGCTGGTGTAGGCAATCACTGTGGGCGCTGGTGTAGTGAATCACTGTGGGCGCTGGTGTAGGGAATCACTGTGGGTGCTGGTGTAGTGAATCAGTGTGGGTTCTGGTGTAGGCAATCACTGTGGGTGCTGGTGTAGGGAATCATTGTGGGTGCTGGTCTAGGGAATCAGTGTGGGTGCTGGTGTAGTGAATCAGTGTGGGTGCTGGTGTAGGCAATCACTGTGGGTGCTGGTGTAGGGAATCAGTGTGGGCGCTGGTGTAGGGAATCAGTGTGGGTGCTGGTGTAGGGAATCCGTGTGGACACTGGTGTAGTGAATCACTGTGGGCGCTGGTGTAGTGAATCACTGTGGGTGCTGGTGTAGGGAATCAGTGTGGGCGCTGGTGTAGGCAATCACTGTGGGCGCTGGTGTAGGGAATCACTGTGGGCGCTGGTGTAGGGAATCAGTGTGGGCGCTGGTGTAGGGAATCACTGTGGGCGCTGGTGTAGGGAATCAGTGTGTGCGCTGGTGTAGGGAATCAGTGTGGGCGCTGGTGTAGGGAATCAGTGTGGGCGCTGGTGTAGGGAATCAGTGTGGGCACTGGTGTAGGGAATCAGTGTGGGCGCTGGTGTAGGCAATCAGTGTGGGCACTGGTGTAGGGAATCACTGTGGGCGCTGGTGTAGGGAAGCAGTGTGGGCGCTGGTGTAGGCAATCACTGTGGGCGCTGGTGTAGGGAATCACTGTGGGCGCTGGTGTAGGGAATCAGTGTGAGCGCTGGTGTAGGGAATCACTGTGGGCGCTGGTGTAGGGAATCAGTGTGGGCGCTGGTGTAGGGAATCAGTGTGGACGCTGGTGTAGGGAATCAGTGTGGGTGCTGGTGTAGGGTATTACTGTGGGCGCTGGTGTAGGTAATCACTGTGGGCGCTGGTGTAGTGAATCACTGTGGGCGCTGGTGTAGGGAATCACTGTGGCGCTGGTGTAGGGAATCGGTGTGGGCGCTGGTGTAGGGAATCGGTGTGAGCGCTGGTGTAGGGAATCAGTGTGGGCGCTGGTGTAGGGAATCACTGTGGGCGCTGGTGTAGGGAATCACTGTGTGTGCTGGTGTAGTGAATCACTGTGGGCGCTGGTGTAGGGAATCACTGTGGCGCTGGTGTAGGGAATCGGTGTGAGCGCTGGTGTAGGGAATCAGTGTGGGTGCTGGTGTAGGGAATCACTGTGGGCGCTGGTGTAGGGAATCACTGTGGGTGCTGGTGTAGTGAATCAGTGTGGGCGCTGGTGTAGGGAATCAGTGTGGGCGCTGGTGTAGGGAATCAGTGTGAGCGCTGGTGTAGGGAATCACTTTTTGCGCTGGTGTAGGGAATCACAGTAGGCGCTGGTATATGGAAACACTGTGGGCGCTGGTCTAGTGAATCACTGTGGGTGCTGGTGTAGGGAATCACTGTGGGTGCTGGTGTAGTGAATCACTGTAAGTGCTGGTGTAGGGAATCATTGTGGGCGCTGGTGTAGGGAATCACTGTGGACACTGGTGTAGGCAATCACTGTGGGCGCTGGTGTAGGGAATCACTGTGGGCGCTGGTGTAGGGAATCAGTGTGGGCGCTGGTGTAGGGAATCAGTGTGGGCGCTGGTGTAGGGAATCAGTGTGAGCGCTGGTGTAGGGAATCAGTGTGGACACTGGTGTAGGCAATCACTGTGGGTGCTGGTGTAGGGAATCACTGTGGGCGCTGGTGTAGGCAATCACTGTGGGCGCTGGTGTAGGGAATCACTGTGGACACTGGTGTAGGCAATCACTGTGGGTGCTGGTGTAGGGAATCACTGTGGGCGCTGGTGTAGGGAATCAGTGTGGGCGCTGGTGTAGGCAATCACTGTGGGCGCTGGTGTAGGGAATCAGTGTGGACACTGGTGTAGGGAATCACTGTGGGCGCTGGTCTAGGGAATCAGTGTGGACGCTGGTGTAGGGAATCAGTGTGGATGCTGGTGTAGGGTATTACTGTGGGCGCTGGTGTAGGTAATCACTGTGTGTGCTGGTGTAGTGAATCACTGTGGGCGCTGGTGTAGGGAATCAGTGTGGCGCTGGTGTAGGGAATCAGTGTGGGCGCTGGTGTAGGGAATCGGTGTGAGCGCTGGTGTAGGGAATCAGTGTGGGCGCTGGTGTAGGGAATCACTGTGTGTGCTGGTGTAGTGAATCAGTGTGGGTTCTGGTGTAGGGAATCACTGTGGGTGCTGGTGTAGGGAATCAGTGTGGGCGCTGGTGTAGGGAGTCACTGTGGACGCTGGTGTAGGCAATCACTGTGGGTGCTGGTGTAGGGAATCACTGTGGACGCTGGTGTAGGCAATCACTGTGGGTGCTGGTGTAGGGAATCACTGTGGGCGCTGGTGTAGGGAATCAGTGTGGGCGCTGGTGTAGGGAATCAGTGTGGGCACTGGTGTAGGCAATCACTGTGGGCGCTGGTGTAGGCAATCAGTGTGGGTGCTGGTGTAGGGAATCAGTGTGGGCACTGGTGTAGGGAATCAGTGTGGGCGCTGGTGTAGGCAATCAGTGTGGGCGCTGGTGTAGGCAATCACTGTGTGCGCTGGTGTAGGGAATCAGTGTGGGCTCTGGTGTAGTGAATCACTGTGTGTGCTGGTGTAGGGAATCACTGTGGGCGCTGGTCTAGGGAATCAGTGTGGACGCTGGTGTAGGGAATCAGTGTGGATGCTGGTGTAGGGTATTACTGTGGGCGCTGGTGTAGGTAATCACTGTGTGTGCTGGTGTAGTGAATCACTGTGGGCGCTGGTGTAGGGAATCAGTGTGGCGCTGGTGTAGGGAATCAGTGTGGGCGCTGGTGTAGGGAATCGGTGTGAGCGCTGGTGTAGGGAATCAGTGTGGGTGCTGGTGTAGGGAATCAGTGTGGGTGCTGGTGTAGGGAATCACTATGGGCGCTGGTGTAGGGAATCACTGTGTGTGCTGGTGTAGGGAATCACTATGGGCGCTGGTGTAGGGAATCACTGTGTGTGCTGGTGTAGGGAATCACTGTGGCGCTGGTGTAGGGAATCAGTGTGGGCGCTGGTGTAGGGAATCGGTGTGAGCGCTGGTGTAGGGAATCAGTGTGGGTGCTGGTGTAGGGAATCACTGTGTGTGCTGGTGTAGGGAATCACTGTGGCGCTGGTGTAGGGAATCAGTGTGGGCGCTGGTGTAGGGAATCGGTGTGAGCGCTGGTGTAGGGAATCAGTGTGGGTGCTGGTGTAGGGAATCACTGTGGGCGCTGGTGTAGGGAATCAGTGTGTGCGCTGGTGTAGGGAATCAGTGTGAGCGCTGGTGTAGGGAATCGGTGTGAGCGCTGGTGTAGGGAATCAGTGTGGGCGCTGGTGTAGGGAATCGGTGTGAGCGCTGGTGTAGGGAATCACTGTGGGTGCTGGTGTAGGGAATCACTATGGGCGCTGGTGTAGGGAATCACTGTGTGTGCTGGTGTAGGGAATCACTGTGGCGCTGGTGTAGGGAATCGGTGTGAGCGCTGGTGTAGGGAATCACTGTGGGTGCTGGTGTAGGGAATCACTATGGGCGCTGGTGTAGGGAATCACTGTGTGTGCTGGTGTAGGGAATCACTGTGGCGCTGGTGTAGGGAATCAGTGTGGGCGCTGGTGTAGGGAATCGGTGTGAGCGCTGCTGTAGGGAATCAGTGTGGGTGCTGGTGTAGGCAATCACTGTGGGCGCTGGTGTAGGGAATCAGTGTGTGCGCTGGTGTAGGGAATCAGTGTGAGCGCTGGTGTAGGGAATCGGTGTGAGCGCTGGTGTAGGGAATCAGTGTGGGCGCTGGTGTAGGGAATCAGTGTGGGCGCTGGTGTAGGGAATCGGTGTGAGCGCTGGTGTAGGGAATCGGTGTGAGCGCTGGTGTAGGGAATCGTTGTGAGCGCTGGTGTAGGGAATCGGTGTGGGCGCTGGTGTAGGGAATCGGTGTGGGCGCTGGTGTAGGGAATCGGTGTGGGCGCTGGTGTAGGGAATCGGTGTGAGCGCTGGTGTAGGGAATCGGTGTGGGCGCTGGTGTAGGGAATCGGTGTGGGCGCTGGTGTAGGGAATCGGTGTGGGCGCTGGTGTAGGGAATCGGTGTGAGCGCTGGTGTAGGGAATCGGTGTGGGCGCTGGTGTAGGGAATCGGTGTGGGCGCTGGTGTAGGGAATCGGTGTGAGCGCTGGTGTAGGGAATCGGTGTGAGCGCTGGTGTAGGGAATCGTTGTGAGCGCTGGTGTAGGGAATCACTGTGGGCGCTGGTGTAGGGAATCGGTGTGGGCGCTGGTGTAGGGAATCGGTGTGAGCGCTGGTGTAGGGAATCGTTGTGAGCGCTGGTGTAGTGAATCACTGTGGGCGCTGGTGTAGGGAATCACTGTGGGCTCTGGTGTAGGGTATCACTGTGGGCGCTAGTGTAGGGAATCAGTGTGGGCGCTGGTGTAGGGTATCACTGTGGGCGCTGGTGTAGGGTATCACTGTGGGCGCTAGTGTAGGGAATCACTGTGGGCGCTGGTGTAGGGATTCACTGTGGGCGCTGGTGTAGGGAATCACTCTGGGCGCTGGTGTAAGGAATCAAAGTGCACGCTGGTGTAGGGAATCAGTCCAACACTGGCATCGCCAAATCATTGCATTCAATTGTATTAGCTTTCTTCACTAATTGCTATGCCCGCACAGTAGCCATTTGTCATGCAACATTCTGCTCAATGTATTAGGACCCGGGGGTCAAACTCTTCATTGATTGAGTTGGACCTTGCACAAAGCACACCTCTGCATGAGTTCCTTCGGACCAAACATCATCAGCTGCCTCATCAATCATGGTCACTCCATGATAAAGTGAGAAGTGGGGATGAGCGCTGATGACTGTGCAATATTCAGCACCATCTGTGACATCTCCAATACTGAAATCGCCCCTGTTCAAATACAACAAGACCTGCAGAAAGTCCAGATTTGGGCTGACAAGTGGCAAGTATAATTTGCACCATTGCAGTGCAGTGACCATGATCAGCTCCATCTCCAGAAGTTAACCATCACTCCTTCACACTCAGTAGCATCACCATTACTGAAGCCCCCATTATCAACTTGCTGGGAGTTACTATTGACCAGAAATTAAACTGGACTTGCCATATCAACACTGTGGTAAAAACACTGACTGCAGATGGTGGAAACCAGATTCTGGATTCTGGATTAGTGGTGCTGGAAGAGCTCAGCAGTTCAGGCAGCATCCAATGAGCAGCAAAATCAACGTTTCGGGCAAAAGCCCTTCATCAGGAAGTTCTGACTGTGTTAATTTAATTTTCCAGCTAATGGTTTAATGCCTTGGGGTCTGTGACCTCCGAGGTGAATATCTAAATACTGCTTAAATGTAAGAGTTGGAAGGTCATGTTGTGGCTGTACAGGATGTTGGTTAGATCACTGTTGGAATATTGTATGCACTTCTGGTCTCCTTCCTATCGGAAAGATGTTGTGAAACTCGAAAGGGTTCAGAAAATATTTACAAGGATGTTGCTAGGGTTGGAGGATTTGAGCTAAAGGGAAGAGGCTGAACAGGCTGGGGCTGTTTTCCCTGGAGTGTCGGAGGCTGAGGGGTGAGGCTGAGGGAAGGATTCCTGATGAAGGGCTTTTGCCCGAAACGTGGATTTCGCTGCTCATATAAACACTGTGAGCAGGTCAGAAGCTCAGAGTTCTGCAGTAGCTCATCTCCTGACTCCCCAAACCTGTCCACCATCATCAAGACACAAGTCAGGAAAGTGATGGAAGTGACGGTGCAGTTCCAACAACTCTCAAGAACCTTGATATCATCCTTCAATCTTCAGCCAGAAGGGCGGAAAGGATGATCCATCTCGGCCTCCTCCAGTAGTCCCCAGCGTTTCCAATGGCATTCTTTAGCTAATTTGAATCACTCCATGTGACACCAAGAAACAGTTGGAGACACTGGGAACTGCAAAGTCTATGGCCCTTGACACCGATCCAGCAATAGTACTGAAGACTTGTGCTCCAGAATCGCTGCTCCCCGAGCCAAGCTGTTCCAGTACAGTTACAACGATACTGGCATCTCCCCAACAATGATCTGATGTAACCTCAACTCCACATTCCCACCCACTACTGACAACCTTTCACCCCCTTGCTATCTATCTCAGCCTTTCCAAAATAAAATGCAAGATTCTGCTTCTCCAACATTCATGGACGAGTGTCATAGAAACTCACAACCCTCTTGAGAAAGAAATTTTCACCTAATCTTTGGTTTAACTGATTGTTCTCTCGTGTTAAACTGGTCCCTAGTTTTAGATTCTCCTTTAAGAGGGTACCAACAGAATGTTGAATGGTTCAATCAAGTCACCTCTTACTCTTCCAAACTTCAGGGGATACAAGCCCGGTCTGTCCAAGCTTACATCATAAGATAACCTGTCTATCCCAGACATTAGTTTAGCTCCTTCCATGACCCTGGAGCAATCGATGACATCACTTCCACCCCCAACGCCACAGCATGGCCCGCAGCCACTGCCTATCATACCACTTCCGAGGTCACTGTCTGCCCAATCACCTCCGCAACTGCAGAGCAGACTATCACCACGGGATACACCGGCGCCGCTAGGTTCACCAGCACAGACGTGATACCTATCTTGAACGTCACTTCCGCCCCCATAGTTGTCGCCACGGCAGTCACTTCCGCCCCAGTGGAAGGCTCTATCGTTGATGTCACTTCCACTGCCAGTGACGTCACCAGTCATAGAGATGTACAGCATGGAAACAGACCCTTCGGTCCAACTCGTCCATGCCAACCAGATATCCCAACCCAATCTAGTCCCACCTGCCAGCACCCGGCCCATATCCCTCCAAACCCTTCCTATTCATATACCCATCCAAATGCCTTTTAATTGTTGCAATTGTACCAGCCTCCACCACTTCCTCTGGCAGCTCATTCCATACATGTACCACCCTCTGTGTGAATAAGGTGCCCCTTAGGTCTCTTTTATATCTTTCCTCTCTCACCCTAAACCTATGCCCTCTAGTTCTGGACTCCCCGATCCCAGGGAAAAGACTTTGTCTATTTATCTATCCATGCCCCTCATGATTTTGTATACCTCTATAATGTCACCCCTCAGCCTCCGACGCTCCGGGGAAAACGGCCCCAGCCCGTTCAGCCTCTCCCTGTAGCTCAAATCCTCCAACCCTGGCAATATCCTCGTAAGTCTTTTCTGAACCCTTTCAAGTTTCACAACATCTTTCCAATAGGAAGGAGACCAGAAGTGCATGCAATATTCCAACAGTGGTCTAACCAATGTCCTGTACAGCCGCAACATGACCTCCCAACTCTTACATTTAAGCAGTAGTTAGATATTCACCTCGGAAGCCACAGACCCCAAGGCAATAAACCATTAGCTGGAAAATTAAATTAACACAGTCAGAACTTCGTTGACTGGTACAAACATAATGGTATAAATGGTCTCTCGCTGTGAAGTAAACGACTATGACTCTGTATCTGTGTTGACTATTTTACACAATAGTTGCACTTTATCTCACATCCTCATTAGTTTGCTTACAATCCTGCTATATCTTCAATTCCTTGTTCAACTCCTTCAAAATTATTTGTAAAATTGGCTTCCTTAAGAATGAAATCACTTATTATTTGTGGTGTATAACAATGATTCTGACAAATGTAAAGAACATGATTAAGGAATTTGCAGATGCGACAAAATTGTATTGGTGTTGGGTTGTGAAGAAGAATTCTGTCAACTAAAGTATCAATGAATTGCTTAGGTAATCAGGAAAATAGCAACTGCATTTCAATCTGGGATAAATGTGAGATAATGCTTTTGGGGATGAGTACTGCAAAGAGTGCAAGACTAAGAAGGTTAGGTCTGGAAAAGCGCAGCAGGTCAGGCAGCATCCAACGAGCAGGAGAATCGACGTTTCTGGCATAAGCCTTTCTTCAGGAATGAGGAAGGTGTGCCAAGCAGGCTAAGATAAAAGGTAGGTAGGAGGGACTTGGGGGACGGGCGTTGGGAATACGATAGGTGGAAGGAGATTAAGGTGAGGGTGATATGCTGGAGAGGGGGTGGGGGCGGAGAGGTCGGGAAGAAAATTGCAGGTCAAGAAGGCGGTGCTGAGTCTGAGGGTTGGGACTGAGAAAAGGTGTGGGGAGGGGAATTAAGAAAGCTGGAGAAATCTGCATTCATCCCTTGTGGTTGGAGGGTTCCTAGGCGGAAGATGAGGCGCTCTTCCTCCAGGCATCGTGCTGCCATGATCTGGCGATGGAGGAGACCAAGAACCTGCATGTCCTTGGCAGAGTGGGAGGGGGAGTTAAAGTGTTCAGCCACGGGGTGGTTGGGTTGGTTGGTGCGGGTGTCCCAGAGGTGTTCTCTGAAACGTTCCACAAGTAGGCGGCCTATCTCCCCAGTGTATAGGAGGCCACATTGGGTGCAGCGGATGCAGTAAATGATGTGTGTGGAGGTGCAGGTGAATTTCTGACGGATATAGAAGGATCCCTTGGGGCCTTGGACGGAAGTGAGGGGGGAGGTGTGGGTGCAAGTTTTGGTATTTCTTGTGGTTGCAGGGGAAGGTGCCGGGAGTGGAGGTTGGATTGGTGGAGGTGTGTGGATCTGACGAGGGAGTCACAGAGGGAGTGGTATTTCCGGACCGCTAATCGGGGTGAGGAGGGAAATATATCCTCAATAGTGGGGTCTGTTTGGAGGTGGCGGAAATGATCTGATGTATCTGGAGGTTGGTGGGGTGGTAGGTGAGAACCAGTGAGGTTCAGTCCTGGTGGCGATTGGAGGGGCGGGAAGTGAAGGAGATGCAGTGGAGAGCATCGTCAACCACGTCTGAGGGCAAATTGCGGTCTTTGAAGAAGAAGGCCATCTGGGTTGCTCGGTATTGGAACTGGTCCTCCTGGGAGCAGATGCAGCGAAGGTGAAGGAATTGGGAATATGGATTGACATTTTTACAGGGGGCAGGGTCGGAGGAAGTGTAGTCTAGGTAGCTGTGGGAGTCGGTTGGTTTATAGTAAATGTCCGTGTTGATTTGGTCGCCCGAGATAGAAATGGAGAGGTCTAGGAAGGGGAGGGAGGAGTCTGAGATGGTCCAGGTAAATTGGAGGTTGAAGTGGAAGGTGTTAGTAAAGTGGATAAACTGTTCAACCTCCTCGTGGGAGCACGAGGCAGCGCCGATACAGTCATCGATGTAGCAGAGGAAAAGGTGGGGGGTGGTGCCAGTGTAGTTGCGGAAGACGGACTGTTCCACATATCCGACGAAGAGGCAGGCATAGCTGGGGCCCATGCGGGTGCCCATGGCAACTCCTTTGGTTTGGAGGAAGTGGGAGGATTGGAAAGAGAAGCTGTTCAGAGTGAGGACCAGTTCAGTCAGTCGAAGGAAGTTAGGTTAGTTGTTTGGCCAAACTTTTGAATATTATTCCCAGTTGTGGGTCTCATGCCCAGAAGAAACACAAGATATTAGGAGTGCAGAAATGATTCACAAGAATGGTTCCGGGACAATGGCCTGCACTTGAGTATTTGAAGAATATTAAAGAGATTTAATAGTAGGATTCAAAAGCATGAAGAGTAAAATGTAATTCGGGAAAACCTATTTCCACAGGTGAAAGTGGAGATTGGCAAGTGTAACTAGAAACAAGGAGAAACCTTTTCATGCATCAAATCTTAACCAGTTGCTGCATGAAAAGGTTTCTCAGTCGAGTACCCAACAGTAATGTTGCCCTCGCCACCCATAAGCACCACATCCACCCCCGTTAACACAGCCATAAGCACCACATCCACCCCCGTTAACACACCCATAAGCACCACTTCGGCCTCTTTTGTGAGTGTCACTTCCTTTGGTGATGTCACTCCTGACTTTCAAGCCACACCCACTCAAGCAACTGTCTCCACCCCCACCTCAAACTCCAGCCCCCCTCCAGGTCCTAGCTCCCACCTCTGCCATGTCTTCACCATTCCCCCAGACCTCCCCCTCCCTCACTGAGGATGAACATTTAGTCCTCAGCAAAGGCCTCACCTTTATTGCTCTACAGTCCCAGATTAATGAGTTGGACACCCGTTGCGGTCTTGAACGTTTCTTCCACCGCCTCCACCTCCGTGCCTACTTTTTTAACCAAGACGCCCGGGCCTCCATTTTGCCAGAGCGGCAAGGAGAGAAGGAGTGGTGAAGTGAGGGCTGCCGAGAAGGGTGAGTTTTCCCGAATTAAAAGGGACTTACCTCGGGAGTCGGACCTCCATTTGCCGAGAGGTGCGAGGGAGGAGCGAAGGACTTCTGTGAAGCCATATATTTGTGTGGTTGCATAAGAACAGAGAAGGTGGTAAAAGAGGGGGAGGTGTGGCATTGTTCATCAAAGACAGTATTACAGTTGCGGAAAGGATGTTTGGGGACTCGTCAACTGAGGTAGTATGGGCTGAAGTTAGAAACAGGAAAGGAGAGGTCCCCCTGTTGGGAGTTTTCTATAGGCCTCTGAATAGTTCCAGAGATGTAGAGGAAAGCATAGCAAAGATGATTCTCGATAGGAGTGAGAGACAGGGTAGTTGTCATGGGGGACTTCAACTTTCCAAATATTGTGTGGGTACATTATACTATGAGTACTATAGATGGGTCAGTTTTTGTCCAGTGTGTGCAGGAGGGCTTCCTGACACAGTATGTAGACAGGCCAACAAGGGGCGAAGCCACATTAGATTTGGTACTGGGTAATGAGCCCGGCCAGATGTTAGACTTGGAAGTAGGTGAGCACTTGGGTGATAGCGATCACAATTCTGTTATGTTTACTTTAGTGATAGAAAGGGATAGGTGTATACCACTGGGCAAGAGTTACAGCTGAGGGAAAGGCAATTATGATGCAATTAGGCAAAATTTAGGAAGCATAGGATGGGGAAGGATACTGCAGGGGATGGGCACACTAGAAATGTGGAGCTTATTCAAGGAAAAGCTATTGTGTATCCTAGATAAGTATGTACCTATCAGGCAGGGAGGAAGCTGTAGAGCGCGTGAGCCATGGTTTACGAAGGAAGTGGAATCTCTGGTCAAGGGGAAGAAGAAGGCTTATGTTAGGATGAGATGTGAAGGCTCAGTTAGGGCGCTTGAGGGTTACAAGGTAGCCAGGAAAGATCTAAAGAGAGAGCTCAGAAGAGCCAGGAGGAGACATGAGAAGTTGTTGGCGGATAGGATCAGGGTAAACCCTAAGGCTTTCTATAGGTATTTAAGGAATAAAAGAATGACGAGAGTAAGATTAGGGCCAATCAAGGATAGTAGTGGGAAGTTGTGTGTGGAGTTAGAGGAGATGGGGGAAGCACTCAATGAATATTTTTCGACAGTATTCACGCTAGAAAATGACAATGTTGTCGAGGAGAATACTGAGATACAGGCTACTGGACTAGGTGGGACTGAGGTTCATAAGGAAGAGGTATTAGAAATCCTGCAAAATGTGAAAATAGATAAGTCCCTTGGGCCGGATGGGATCTATCCTAGGATCCTCTGGGAAGCCAGGGAGGAGATTGCTGAGCCTTTGGCATTGATCTTTAAATCTTCATTGTCTACAGGAATAGTGCCAGAAGACTTGAGGATAGCAAATGTGGTTCCCCTGTTCAAGAAGGGGAGTAGAGACAACCCTGGTAATTATAGACCAGTGAGCCTTACTTCAGTTGTTGGTAAAGTGTTGGAAAAGGTTATAAAAGATAGGATTTATAATCATCTAGAAAAGAATAATTTGATTAAGGATAGTCAGCACGGTTTTGTGAAGGGTAGGTCGTGCCTCACAAACCTTATTGAGTTCTTGGAGAAGGTGACCAAACAGGTAGATGAGAGTAAACCGGTTGATGTGGTGTATACGGGTTTCAGCAAGGCGCTCGATAAGGTTCCCCACAGTAGGCTATTGTACAAAATGTGGAGGAATGGGATTGTGGGAGATATAGCAGTTTGGATCAGTAATTGGCTTGCTGAAAGAAGACAGAGGGTGGTGGTTGATGGGAAATGTTCATCCTGGAGTCCAGTTACTAGTGGTGTACTGCAAGGGTCGGTGTTGGATCCACTGCTGTTTGTCATTTTTATAAATGACCTGGATGAGGGTGTAAAAGGATGGGTTAGTAAATTTGCCGACGACACTGAGGTCGGTGGAGTTGTGGATAGTGACGAAGGATGTTGTAAGTTACAGAGAGACATAGATAAGCTGCAGAGCTGGGCTGAGAGGTGGCAAATGGAGTTTAATGCGGACAAGTGTGAGGTGATTCACTTTGGTCGGAGTAACCGGAATGCGAAGTACTGGGCTAATGGTAAGATTCTTGGTTGTGTAGATGAGCAGAGAGATCTCGGTGTCCATGTACACAGATCCATGAAAGTTGCCACCCAGATTGACAGGGTTGTTAAGAAGGCATACAGTGTTTTAGCTTTTATTAATAGAGGGATTGAGTTCCGGAACCATGAGGTTATGCTACAGCTGTACAAAACTCTCGTGCGGCCGCACTTGGAGTATTGCGGGCAGTTCTGGTCACCGCATTATAAGAAGGATGTGGAAGCTTTGGAAAGGGTGCAGAGGAGATTTACTAGAATGTTGCCTGGTATGGAGGGAAGGTCTTACGAGGAAAGGCTGAGGGGCTTGAGGCTGTTTTCATTAGAGAGAGGAAGGTTGAGAGGTGACTTAATAGAGACATATAAGATAATCAGAGGGTTAGATAGGGTGGACAGGGAGAGCCTTTTTCCAAGAATGGTGATGGCGAGCATGAGGGGACACGGCTTTAAATTGAGGGATGATAGATATAGGACAGATATTAGAGGTAGTTTCTTTACTCAGAGAGTAGTAAGGGTATGGAATGCTTTGCCTGCAACGGTAGTAGATTCGCCAACTTTAAGTACATTTAAGTCGTCATTGGACAAGCATATGGACGTACATGAAATAGTGTAGGTTAGATGGGCTTCAGATTGGTATGACAGGCTGGCGTAACATCGAGGGCCAAAGGGCCTCCACTGCGCTATAATGTTCTATGTTCCCACTGAGGACCCCTTCTGCCACCTCTAACACACCCCATCCACCTGGACACCCCGTGCTGGCCTGCTACCCACCCTTGACCTCTTCATTTCAAACTGCCATCGTAACATCAACTGCCTCAACCTGCCCACCCCCCTCACCCCCTGCAACCTCTCACCCTCACAACACGCAGCCCTCCACTCCCTCTGATCCAACCACAACCTCACTGTCAAACCTGCAGACAATGGGGGTCACTGTAGTAATGTGCGGCGCACCGACCTCTACACCACTGAAGCCAGGCACCAAATCGCAGACACCTCTTCCTACGGCCCCCTTGATCACAACCTCACCTCCCATCATCTCCCAGGCCATCCACAACCTCATCATCTCTGGGGATCTCTCATCCACAGCCTCCAACCTCATTGTCAGTGAATCCCACACTGCCTGATTCTGCCTCATTCCTCAGATTCACAAACCTGACTGCCCCTGTCGACCCATTGCCTCAGCCTGCTCCCGTCCCACTGAACTCATCTCTTCCTACCTCGACACAGTCCTGTCCCCCTCCAGGAACTCCCCAGATACATTTGTGACACCATCCATTCCCTTCACCTCCTCCAAGATTTTTGTTTCCCCGGACCCTAACACTTCATCTTCACCTCGGATTTCCAGTCTCTGTACACATCCATCCGCCATGACGAAGGTCTCGAAGCCCTCCA
This sequence comes from Hemiscyllium ocellatum, assembly GCF_020745735.1. Lineage (NCBI taxonomy): Eukaryota > Metazoa > Chordata > Chondrichthyes > Orectolobiformes > Hemiscylliidae > Hemiscyllium > Hemiscyllium ocellatum. Next base: position 8,452,130 of record NC_083407.1, on the reverse strand, counting down.
TTTCTTCCTCTCACCCCGTCCCAACCAGTACCTTTCTCACTGACACCCTCATCCACCTGGCTGAACTGATCCTCCTCCTCAACAACTTCTCCTTCCAATCCTCCCACTTCCTCCAAACCAAAGGGGTAGCCATGGGCACCCGCATGGGACCCAGCTACGCCTGCCTGGTACATGGAACAGTCCATCATCCGCAGTTACACTGGCACCACCCCCCACCTTTTCCTCTGCTCCATCAATGATTGCATCAGCGCCACCTCGTGCTCCCATGAGGAGGTTGAACAGTTCATTAACTTCACCAACACCTTCCACCCCGACCTCAAATGCACCTGGATCATCTCGGCATCCTCCTTCCCCTTCCTGGATCTCTCCATCACCGTCTCCAGCGACCGACTAACCACAGACATATTCTACAAGCCCACCGACTCCCACAGCTACCTAGACCACACCTCCTCCCACCCTGCCTCCTGTAAAAACGCCATCCCTGACTCCCAGTTCCTCTGCCTCCACCGCATCTGTTCCCAGGCTGACCAGTTCCACCTCAGAAAGTCCCAGATGGCCTCCTCCTTCCACGATCGCAACTCCGCTTCCCATGCGGTTGATGATGCCCTCTAGCACATCTTAGGTTAGACTTACAGTGTGGAAACAGGCCCTTCAGCCCAACAAGTCCACACCGACCCACCGAAGCGCAACCACCCATTCCCCTGCATTTACCCCTTTACCTAACACTACGGGCAATTTAGCCTGGCCAATTCACCCTGACCCGCACATCTTTGGACTGTGGGAGGAAACCGGAGCGCCCGGAGGAAACCCACGCAGACACGGGGAGAACGTGCAAACTCCACACAGTCAGTCACCTGAGTCGGGAATTGAACCCGGGTCTCAGACGCTGTGAGGCAGCAGTGCTAACCACTGTGCCACCGTGCCGCCCACGGTGTACATCTACTCCACTTCACGCAGCACCTCCCTTGAACCCCACCCCTTCCACCCCACCAACCTCCGCATAAAACACGTCACCCATGCCACTTCCTCCACTTCCAAACGGACCCCACCACCAGACATATATTTCCCTCCCCACTCCTATCAGTGTTCTGAAAAGATCAATCCCTCCACGACTCCCTCGTCAGGTCCACGCCCCCCACCAGCCCACGCCCCCCACCAGCCCACACCCCACTCCTGGCACGTTTCCCTGCCAGTGCAGAAAATGCATAACTTGAGCCTATGCCAGTCCCTTCACCTCTGTCCAAGGCCCCAAGAGATCCTTCCACATCCATCAGAAAGTCACCTGACTCTTTTCTAATGTCGGCTGCTGCATCCATTTCACCCAGTATGGTCCCTTCTATGTCAGGGAGACATGACGTCTTCTTGCGGATCGTTTCAGAGAACATCTCTGGGACACCTGCATCCACCAACCGCACCCCCGCCCCGTGGCTGAACACTTCAATTTCTCATCTCACTCTGCCAAGGACATGCAGGTACTGGGCCTCCCCCATTGCCAAACCCTAACCACCGATACCTGGAGGAAGAATATCTCATATTCCGCCTTGGGACCCTGCAACCACACGGGATGAATGTGGATTTCAACAGCTTCCTCATTTCCCCTCCTCTTACATTATCCCAGTCCCAAGCCTCCAACTCGGCACCGCCCTTGGACCCATCCAACACTGCCCCCTCTGACCTATCACCTTCTCCCTCATCTTGATCTACCTTTCACTTTCACAGCTTTCACAGCTACCTTCCCCCCAGCTCCCCCCACCCATTTATCTCTTGGCCCAGACCCACAAGCCTCATTCCTGATGAAGGGTTTATGCCCAAAACGTCGATTCTCCTGCTCCTCGGATGCTGCCTGACCTGCTGTGCTTTTCCAGCACCACACTATCTACTCTGACCTCCATCATCTGCAGTCCTCCTACGCAGTTAATGGTAGGGCCTTGAGTGGTGTTGTCGAAAAGAAAGTCTGGTGATGCGGGTACATAGCTTTTTGTAAGTTGCGTCACAGGTAGACAAGGTCGTTAAGAAGGTATTTAGCATGCTTACCATCATTGCTCAGATCACTGAGCATAGGAATTGGGGCACCATGTTGAGATTGTACAGAACTGTGGTGAAGCCACGTTTGTAGTACAGTCAGTTCAGCTATAACACGGGAGATCTATTCTTGTGCAACCCCCGATACAAGATAATCACGTAATAGCAGTACCATTTAAACAACTGTGGCCAGAATCATGTTAGAAACCAATACACCCTTCAAAAGTTTGCATTTTAGAAACAGTGTCCCAAATTTGTCAATCACATAATAGCAAATTTGCATTAAGGAAATGCACATTATAGCAGAATGGCCTGTACAATGTATAGTTCTGGCCACCTTGCTGGAGGAAGGATGCTATTAAGTTGGAGAGGGTTCAGAAAAGACTTAGCAGGATGTTGCCGGAACGGGGAGGGTTTGAGTTTTCAGGAGAAACTGGGTGAGCAAGGGATATTCCTTACTGTAGCGTAGGAAATTGAAGAGTGACCTTTATAGAGGTTTATAAAATCATGATGGGCATAGATAAGGTGGATAGCAAGGGTCTTTTCCCTAGGGTGGGTGAACTCCAAACAAGGGGGTATATTTTTATGGTGAGAGGAGAAAGATTTAAAAGGGACTTGAGGGGCAATGTTTCCACACACTGGGGGTTTCTATGTGGAATGAACTGCCACAGGAAGTGATAGATTCAGGTACAGTTAGGATATTTAAAAAACATTTGGACAGGTATGTGAATATGGATCAGTGGTGCTGGAAGAGCACAGCAGTTCAGGCAGCATCCAAGGAGCAGCAAAACCGACGTTTCGGGCAAAAGCCCTTCATCAGGAATAATTTTGCCCGAAACGTCGATTTCGCTGCTCCTTGGATGCTGTCTGACCTGCTGTGCTCTTCCAGCACCACTAGTCTAGAATCTGGTTTCCAGCATCTGCAGTCATTGTTTTTACCTAGGTATATGAATAGGAAGGGTTTGGAGGGATTAAAGCTGAAAATGTGTTGCTGGTTAAAGCACAGCAGGTCAGGCAGCATCCAAGGAACAGGAAATTCGACGTTTCGGGCCAGAGCCCTTCATCAGGAATGAGGAGAATGTGCCAGGCAGGCTAAGACAAAAGGTAGGAAGGAGGGACTTGGGGGAGGGGCGATGGAGATGTGATAGGTGGAAGGAGGTCAAGGTGAGGGTGATAGGCCGGAGTGGGGTGGGGGCGGAGAGGTCAGGAAGAAGATTGCAGGTTAGGAGGGCGGTGCTGAGTTGAGGGAACCGACTGAGACAAGGTGGGGGAGGGGAAATGAGGAAACTGGAGAAATCTGAGTTCATCCCTTGTGGTTGGAGGGTTCCCAGGCGGAAGATGAGGCGCTCTTCCTCCAACCGTCGTGTTGTTATGTTCTGCCGATGGAGGAGTCCAAGGACCTGCATGTCCTCGGTGGAGTGGGAGGGAGAGTTAAAGTGTTGAACCACGGGTGGTTGGGTTGGTTGGTCCGGGAGTCCCAGAGGTGTTCCCTGAAGCGTTCCACAAGTAAGCGGCCCGTCTCCCCAATATAGAGGAGGCCACATCGGGTGCAGCGGATGCAATAGATGATGTGTGTGGAGGTGCAGGTGAATTTGTGGCGGATATGGAAGGATCCCTTGGGGCCTTGGAGAGAAGTGAGGGAGGAGGTGTGGGCGCAAGTTTTACATTTCCTGCGGTTGCAGGGGAAGGTGCCGGGGGTGGAGGTTGGGTTGGTGGGGGGTGTGGACCTGACGAGGGAGTCACGAAGGGAGTGGTCTTTGCGGAACGCTGATAGGGATTAAGCCAAACACAGGCAAGTGGGACGAGTTTAGTTTGGGAACATGTTTGGCGTGGACTCGTTGAACTGAAGGATCTGTTTGCGTGTTGTATGACTGTTAGCTTTCCTAATTACTAACTGACTACACATTAACCTTTTGCGATTCATGCATCTCAGTGCTCTGCAAACAGTCATTATTTAGATAATTTTTTGTTCTTCTACTTGCGACAATGGACACACATTTCCAAGCTATACTTGCCACGTCATTGCCCATTCGCTTATAACTTAAGTCCTTGTGTCCCCTTCACAATTTACTTCTCTCCCTGTCTTTGTGTTGTCAGTAAACTGAGCAACAATGTGATCCCTTCATTTAAGCCATTTATATAAATTGTAAAGAGTTAAGGTCCCAATACTGATCACTTGTTAAGTCTTGCCAAACCAATTAACACACACAATCTCTGCTTTCAGTTTAGTCTCAGGCAGAGCATAGAAAGAAGCCATTCGGCCCATCATGTCCATACCAGTTATTAAGCAGTTATCTACTCTTGTCTCATTTTCCAGTACGTGCCTGGTCGCCTTGTATGTTATGACACTTCAATTGCTCATCTAAATATTAATTAAGCAGTCCCGGCTTTTACCATTCTTTCAGGCAGTGATTTGCACTGAGTGAAAAATTCTTCCTCAAGTTCACATGAAATCTGTTGCCCTTAACCTTAAACCTAAGCCCACTGGTCACTGACTCCTCTACTATCTTCACCTGACGAAGGAGCAGCACTTCAAAAACTTAGGATTTCAAATAAACTTGTTAGACTATAACCTGGTGTCGTGTGACTTCTGACTTTGTCCTCTACGAAAGGGAAAGGTTTCTTCCTATCAACCCAGTCTATGCATTTCATAATTTTCTACATCTCATTTACGTCCCCTCTCAACCTTTCCTGCTTTAAGGTAAATAACCACAGTCTACTTAATCTCTCTCCATAGCTGAATCACTCCAGTCCAGTCAACACCCTGATATATCTCTTCTGCACGCTGTCTAATGCAATCCCATACTTCCCATAAGTATGTGGTGACTCTCAGAGTAGTCCAGTTACAATCTAAATAAACTCTTATATGGCTCCGACATAACCAACAGCTTTAACAAAGGGTCAGTTAGACTCGAAACGTCAGCTCTTTTCTCTCCTTACAGATGCTGCCAGACTTGCTGAGATTTTCTAGCATTTTCTCTTTTGGTTTCAGATTCCAGCATCCGCAGTAACTTGCTTTTATCTGACATAACCCTCTCCTCTTCTGTTTAGTTCTACCATATGCCTTCTTAACCTGTTATACCTCCCTGCACCAACATACTGGAAATCAAGCCTGCCAAACCCAGAGTCATTGTAAAAGTTAAAGACTTTATCAAAGTTTTCAAAATACTCCAATTTATCTGACTTTTAAGACCCAGTTTAACATGAAGCACAGACCAAGTTTCTGTGCTTAAAAAGAGTAGCTATTTATTGCAAATAAACACATTGTAACTACCGTCAAATAACTATCAACTGTTAACATATAACTCCACTGGTTAAACCTTTAAACATCTTATGGACATTCCCCAACCTTCACGTAATGATTGACACAGGCAGATACAAAACGTGTGGGTGTTCTGATGGAGGGAAGAACAGGCAAGGTAGTTAATGGTCCTTGTCCACAGGTTTCACTGGATTGATCCTGTAGTTTGCTGGACTTGTGCTCCTTGATCTCCTACCTTCAGATGTTTTCCCTGGCTTGCAGGAGGCACAGAGTGATTGGTTCACAACTTGTAAAGTCTCTTTTTTTTGTTAAAGGCAACAGCTTAAGATATCTAGTGAAGAAAAATAAATGCCTTTAGGTATGATGTGTTTTTTTTAACTGCAGAGAAAAGGCTACAACCCCCTTTTCTGGAGGTCCAAAGGCTCTTGGTTATCTTGCTTGCACGCACAAGCTGTTCACCTATCTAGGAGACAATCATGTAATTGTTGGCAGGCAGAAAGCCTTTGCCATTGATTCACCATTCTACAGACCAATCAGCAACTTGTTACTGGCCAACCCAGCTGGCCTACACCAATGAGACACCACTTCCAGTCGCAATAACAACCATTCACGCTCTGCCTTTTGCCTTTAAGCCAATCTTGAATCCAATTTCCCTTGATCCAATGGACTCTTACCTTGACAAGTCTTACATGCGATTTATAAGCCAAACTAAAGTTCATGTAGACTACATCAACCGCACTACCGTCATCCACATATTTAATCACCACCTCAAAAGGAAACTACTCAAACCTGTCAGACATAACCTCCCTCTGACAAAGCAATGCTGACTATCCTCGATTAATCCTTGTTGACTCCAAATGTGGATTAATTCTATTTCTCGGTTTCTTACTTCCAATAATTCCCTTACCAATAGTGCTAAACTGACAAGCCTGTCTTTCTCTGGTTTATCCCAACTATCCTTCCTGTAGAACTGCACTATATTAGCTGTCCATTGGCACCTCTCCTGTGTCCTGAGAGGATTTGAAAATTAATGTCTGGGTCGCCTGCAATTTCCTCCTTTACCTCTTGCAGGAGCCTGGGTCTGGGAACTTATCCATTTTTAAGCTGCTAAAACCACTCCCTCCCTCTCACCTGTAATTTCCTCCCTCACCTGTAATTTATGATGTGGAGGAGCCGGTTTTGTACTGGGGTGGACAAAGTAAAAATAGCACGACACCAGGCGAAGTAGGAGCAGCGCTCCGAAAGCTAGTGCTTCCAAATAAACCTGTTGGACTATAACCTGGTGTTGTGTGATTTTTTAATCTGTAATTTAGTCACGGATAGTACGTCCTCTTCCCTCATTTCTATACCTATACCACTCTTCTCAATCATGAATACAGATATAATATATGTACTGAAAACCTCACCTAATGAAATCCCTTACTGTTATTCTCTTGTTATTTTAATACCTGAAATTATCCTGCATCTCTTCCTGACTATATGCGGTCTGCAGTACACTCCAACAATGTTATAGCCCCTATTTGTTTTGACGTTCCACCCATATGACCTTAATTATGGATCGTTCTTAGATATCGCCCGTCCTGATTGGATTAATTGATTCCTTGATTAGTATTGTGACACCGTCTCCTCTTTACCCTCTTTGTCTCACCTGAAGATTCGATAACCTGGAATATTCAACTGCTTATCCTGCCCCTTGTCAACCATGTGTTCAGGAAGTTTTAGCCTCATCTGTTAATCAGTTCCCTCCACTCATATGCCTTTTTCACAAGACTCCTTGCATTGAAATAAATGGCATTTAACCTTGCCAAGCGGCCTTTGTCATATCTTGACTGCCTTCTAGGCAGACTTGCCTTTACTTCTACGTTTGCATGCACATCACCCACTATTATATCTCAATTCCATATCCCAGCCAACCAATCTCCTATCCATGTCAGTGTAGTACCCTCTAAACCATAAGCTTTTATTTTCTGTAATAACTGTTGTGGTACCTTTTCAAATGCCTTCTGGAAATCCGAATTCTCTGGTTCCCCTCCTCAAAGTATTCCAGCAGATGAACCAAACATGACTTCCCTTTCACATTGTTGACCCTGCCTCACTATCCTGAATATATTAAATTGGCCTGCTATAATAACTTTAATAATAGTTTTTAACATTCCCCCAATAATAAATGCTAAGCTAAATGGCCTGTAGCTTCCTGCTTCCTATCTCTGCCCCTTCAGGAGTAAAGGAGTTCCATTCATTATGCTCCAACTGAAAATGGGATCCCAAAACCACGGGATTTTGGAAAATTAAAACCAATGCATCCACTGTCTCACTGACCACTTCGTTTAGGAGCTGAAAATGTGTTGCTGGAAAAGCGCAGCAGGTCAGGCAACATCCAAGGAGCAGGAGAGTTGACGTTTTGGGCATGAGCCCTTCTTCAGGAAAGCCGAAACGTAGACTCTGCTGCTCCTTGGATGCTGCCTGACCTGCTGCGCTTTTCCAGCAACACATTTTCAGCTCTGATCTCCAACATCTGCAGTCCTCACTTTCTCCACTTCGTTTAGGACCCTAGGATGACCATTCTAGGAAATAAGGCCATTCAGCCCATTGAGACCACTCCGCTATTTAATCACGGCTGATGGGCATTTCAACTCCACTTACCAGCATTCTCCCCGTAGCCCTTAATTCCTTGTGACATCAAGAATTTATCAATCTCGGTCTTGAAGCCATTTAGCGTCCCGGCCTCCACTGCACTCCGTGGCAAAGAATTCCACAGGCCCACCACTCTCTGGCTGAAGAAATGTCTCCGCATTTCTGTTCTGAATTTACCCTCTCTAATTCTAAGGCTGTGCCCACGGGTCCTAGTCTCCTCGCCTAACGGAAACAATTTCTTAGCGTCCACCCTTTCCAAGGCATGGTGGCTCAGTGGTTAGCATTGCTGCCTCACAGCACCAGGGACCTGGGTTCAATTCCCGCCTGTCTGTGTAGAGTTTGCACATTCTCCCCGTGTCTGCGTGGGTTTCTCCCACAGTCCAAAGATGTGCAGTTAGGGTGAATTGGCCACGCTAAATGTGATATGAAAGTCAGTGGAGTGGTGGACAGCGAAGAAGGATGTGGCAGGTTACAGCGGGATATAGATAAGTTGCGGAGCTGGGCAGAAAGGTGGCAAATGGAGTTCAATGTAGCTAAGTGTGAAGTCATTCACTTTGGTAGGAGTAACAAGAAGATGGATTACTGGGCTAATGGTAGGCTACTTGGTAGTGTGGATGAACAGAGGGATCTTGGTGTCCATGTACACAGATCTCTGAAAGTTGCCACCCAGGTAAATAGTGCTGTGAAGAAGGCATATGGTGTACTGGGCTTTATTGGCAGAGGAATTGAGTTTTGGAGTCCTGAGGTCATGTTGCAGTTGTATAAGACTCTGGTGCGGCCTCATCTGGGGTATTGTGTGCAGTTTTGGTCGCCATACTATAGGAAGGATGTGGATGCACTGGAACGGGTGCAGAGGAGGTTTACCAGGATGTTGCCTGGCATGGTAGGAAGATTGTATGAGGAAAGGCTGAGGCACTTGGGGCTGTTCTCATTGGAGAAAAGAAGGTTTAGGGGAGATTTGATAGAGGTGTACAAGATGATTAGGGGTTTTGATAGGGTTGACAGTGAGAACCTTTTTCCGCGTATGGAGTCAGCTGTTACTAGGGGACACAGCTTTAAATTAAGGGGGGGTTGGTATAGGACAGATGTTAAGGGTAGATTCTTTACTCAGTAGGTTGTGAGTTCTTGGAATGCCCTGCCAGTAGCAGTGGTGGACTCTCCCTCTTTATGGTCATTCAAGCGGGCATTGGATAGGCATATGGAGGTTATTGGGCTAGTGTAGGTTAGGTAGGCTTCGGTCGGCGCAACATCGAGGGCGGAAGGGCCTGTACTGCGCTGTATTTTTCTATGTTCTATGTTCTAAATTGCCCGTGGTGTTAGGTGGATTAGTCAGGGAGGAATGGGTCTGGGTGGGTTACTCTTCGGAGGGTTGGTGTGGACTGGTTGGGCTGAAGGGCTTGTTTCCACACTGTAGGGAAGCTAATCTTAAAAAAACGTCTATTAGCTCACAGCTCCAACAATTTGTTCAGTTTCCCAGTGACTGTAATTTTTCTGTGTTCCTCTCCTTTCCATTTTCTGACTTATCACTGATTCTGTTCCTTGTATTCTCTATCCTCTGTAATGAAGACTGATGCAAAATACCTGATCAATCTACAATTTTAAGATTGAGATGAGGAGAATTTTTTTTTCTTCCGAGTATCATCAGTCTGTCAGATTCCCTGTTCGAGGAAGTGGTGGATATTGTGACATTGAGTTGACTCAAAGCTGAGTTAGATAGATTTGTGATAGACAGAGGAGTCGAAGGTTATGGGGATCAGACAGAAAAACACGGTTGAGACCACATTGGGCTTGAACTACTGAATGTTGTAGTAGGGCCAAATGGCATATGGTTCCCTCCTGCTCTTAAGTTCTATATTCTGAACATAACTTAATTGTAGAGCTGTCCTTCAAATTTTTATCTGTTTGTTGTTTGACCTCCATTTCTGATGTGACCTCTAATGTATACACTTTCCTTGCTTGCAGACTTTACATCATTTTCTGCAAATGTGGGTGGAACTGGACTGGGGAGTTTCCGATCTGTGTCAACTTCAACGAAACTCGTTAATGGAAAACGTGTCACCACCAGGAAGTGAGTAACTAGAAACGAATACAGATTGTCACAATGATGGCAAGTTGGCCATCTTAGCTGAAGATTTGTTAACCAGTGGCTCTGATAGGGACCTGAGTGGAGCTGTATTATGGGTGAGGGGTACAGGGATGTGTTGCTTATGAGGCATATGGAGTTCAATGTAAGCAAGTGTGATGTTATGCATTTTGGACTGAAATAGGATAGATCAGGTTACTTTCTAGGTGGAGTCGAAAAGTGTGGCGCTCAAAAAGCACAGCCAGTCAGGCAGCATCCGAGGAACAGAAGAATCGACGTTTCAGGCATAAGGCCTTCATCAGGAAGGGGGCTGAGAGATAAATAGGAGGGTGGGGATGGAGCTACGTTCTCGATGGTAGAACGGTGGCTCAGTGGTCACCACAGCTGCCTCAGCGCCAGGGACCTGGCTTCGATTCCAGTTTAGGGTGACTTGTAAACTCTGCAAAGACATTCTCCCTGTATGTATGTGCATTTCCTCCGGGTGCTCCTGTCCCTCCCACAGTCCAAAGATGTGCAAGTAAGAGTGGATCGGCCATGCTAAATTGCCCCATAGTGTCAAGGGATGTACAGGCTAGGTGGGTTAGGCATGGGAAATGCAGGGGTACACAGAAAGGGTAGTAGTCTGGGTCTGGATCTTTGGAGGGTTGGCATGGAACCGATGGGCTGAATGAGCCTCTTTCACACTGTAGGGATTCTGTGACTCTAAGTAGAGTGGTTGCTCATAAATGTTGAGAGATCAGGTGCATAATCTTTAAAATGTCATGAACAGATGCAGAAAATAGTCAAGAAAGCTAATGGAATGCTGGTCTTCATATCTCAAGGACTGAAGTGTAAGGCTGCAGAGGTGATGCTGAAATTGTACAAAACCCTGGTTAGACCCCACTTGGAGCTTTGTGAACAGATCTGGGCACCACACCTTAGGAAGGATAGATTGTTCTTGGAGGGAGTACAACGTAGATTTATCGGAATGATCCCTGGACTTCAGGGGTTAGGTTATGAAGAGAGATTATACGTGTTAGGCCTGTTCAAATGTAGAAACATAGAAGCTCAGAGCAGGAGCAGACCATTCGGCCCCTCGGGCCTAGTCCACCATTCAGTTAGGTCGCGGCTGATTGTTGAGCTCAATCCCCTAGTCCCATGCTCCCCCTCCATATCCTCAATTCCTTTGGCTACAAGAACTGTACCTATCACCTCTTCTAGAAACTAGAAGATTAGGAAGTGATCTGATTGAAGTCTTCGAGATATTAACAAGAAGGGACAGTGGAGATGAAGAGAAACTATTTCCACTGGTTGGAGATTCTAGAACTAGGAGCATAGTCTGAGAATGAGGGCCAGCCCCTTCAGGAGAGATGTTAGGAAGCACTTCCACACACAAAGGGTGGTGGATATTTGAAACCCTCTTCCAAAACCAGTAGCTGATGCTTGATCATTTGTTCATTTTAAATTGGAGATAGACAAATTGCTGTTAAGGAAAGATATTAAGGAAAATGTCATAGATTCCCTGCAGTGTGGAAGTAGGCCATTCAGCCCATCAAATGTCACCGCACTTCTAAAGAACATCCCATCCATCCCACTATCCCTGTTACTCTACATTTCCCACAGCTAACCCATCTTACAATCACATCCTTGGACAGTAGGGCAATTTAGCATGGCCAATCCACCTAACCTGCACATCTTTGCACTATGAGAGGAAACCGGAGCACCTGGAGGAAACTGACCTGGGGAGAACATGCAAACTCCACACAGACACTCACCCAAGGCTGGAATCGAACCCAGGTCCCTGAGAGGTAACAGTGCTAACCACTGAGCCACTGTGTGTATAGAGTTAGGCTGCAGATCGTTGTGAGTTCATTGAACAGCAGAGCAGGCTCATCGCAGTGACATGTCATCGGTAAGATGAAAACAGGATCTGTGCTATGTCAGTCTAATCCCAGCTCACATTCTCAATTACTGCATGGTTGTAGTTATTTATGGCACAAAGGAGGTGACCGTTCAGCCCGTACTGCTGGGAAATTGTGTTTTGTGATGAGAGTCAGTACAACAATAAAGTATCAAAAGGTGACAATAACGCTCAGAAATTGCAAAGAGCCAGTTTTCCTCAGTGGCAAAACGTTTGGCACGCCCTTCCTTTTGATGCCATTCAGTGTCTTTGTTTGTAGCTGATAGTCATAGAGTCAAACTGACCCTTCAGTCCGAATGGTCCACTCTGACCATGTCCCACCTCCCTGCGTTTGACCCATATCCCTCCAAACCTTTCCTGTTCATGTACTTATACAATGTATTTTTAAATGCTGTAATTGTACCTGTATCCACCACTTTCTCCAGCAGTTCATTCCACACACACACCACTCTGTGTTTTAAAAACAAACAGTTGCCCCCATGTTCTTTTTAAATTTTTCCCCTCTCACCTTAAAGTGTTAAACTCCCCCACTTGGGGAAAAGATCTTTGCTATTCCTCTCACAGAGTGACCAGTCTTTTAGTTTAAGAGAGTAGAGGGAGCTTTACTCTGTATCTAACCCCGTGCTTCCCATGATCTGGGAGTATTTAATGGGAGCAGTGTAGAGGGACTTTTACTTTGTATCTAACCCCGTGTTGCCCATGTCCTGGGAATGTTTCAGGGGAACTGTGTAGACAGAGCTTTACTCTGTATCTAACCCCGTGCTGTCCCTGTCCCTGGAAGTGTTTGATGGGGACAGTATACAGGAAGCTTTACTCTGTATCTAACCCTGTGCTGTCCCTGTCCAAGAATGTGTTTGATGTGGACAGTGTAGAGGGAGCTTTACTCTGTATCTAACCTCGTGCTGTCCCTGTCCCTGGGAGTATTTGATGGGGGACAGTGTATAGGGAGCTTTTACTCTGTATCTAGCCCCCCTCCACCAATGAAAATGTGTTGCTGGTTAAAGCACAGCTGGTCAGGCAGCATCCAAGGAATAGGAAATTCGACGTTTCGGGCATAAGCCCTTCATCAGGAATGAGGAGAGGGTGGCAGGCAGGTTAAGATAAAAGGTAGGGAGGAGGGACTTGGGGGAGGGGCGATGGAGATGTGATAGGTAACGAGTCTGTTTGAGAACGTGGCTGAAGAGTTTTTTACCCCTCCACCAATCACTAGCTCAGAGAATGCTTTCCTTTCATTTTCTCACTCTTTTCAAATTATAACCTGTCTATTTCTCCCCCCTAGGATTGTGGAGAATGGTGAAGAGAGGGTGGAAATTGAGGAAGACGGGCAGCTGAAGTCAGTGCGAGTAAACGGTAAGCGAAATAGAAGGGCCAAGAGAAACTAGGCCATACACAGTGAATCGACGGCAGCAGCAGGGTGTCCTGGGGAGCTACTAGAGAAGAGAGCAGTAGGAAGCAAATGGCAGCAAGACAGGAATGTTAAAACACATCAGCGATTAGAAACTTTGACTAGAGGCAATCACCACTACTTGGAAGAATCCAGAATAAATATATTGTAGAAATAAAGAAGATCTTCCCTTGCCCATCCCATTCATGGCCCGGTCTTGTTTATTCTCGATAGAAACAGATAGCTTTGGTACTGTATGGCTCCATTTTGATTAAACTTGGTGGGTCAAGCTGGTCAGAGGAGGTGGCTGCTGATCACACAGTCACCCAGAGTGGGCTAAACCTGGGCGGTGGCCGAGGGGTCAAGCAGGGCACCCGGCTTCAGGCCTGCAGAACCAGACCATGGCGACCAATCAAGTGTCGGGAAGGAGTCACGTGACCAGAGAGTTTTGCTCATAGAAACAGAAAATGATACTGGGACAAAAGTGCACTTTCATTCAACCTGGGTTCAGAGGTGCTATCTGAATCATATTGCTCCTTCCACTCTTTTTGTTTTGATTTACTCATGGGATATGGGTGTCTCTGGCAATTCATTGCTGTTGAGAAAATGATGGTGAGCTGTTGCCTTTGACCCTCCCTCCAACGTAAGGTCAAATGTGAGGATGTTCATCGATGTTTGCACAATGTTCAGCACCATTCTGAGACTCCTCAGATACCGAAGTAGTCCATGTTCAAATGCAGCAAAACCAGAACAGCATTGAGACACGGTCTGAAAAGTGGCAAGTGACATTCACATCACACTAATGCCAGGCAATGACTGTTCCATCGAGAGAGAACCTGACCAACATCCCTTGATGTCCAGTGGTGTTACCATCACTGAATAATTGCCCCACTACCAACATTCCAGGGGTTGCTATTGATCAGTAACTCAGCTGGACTTACCATATAAACACAGCAGCTACGAAAGCAGGTCAGAGGCTAGGAATCCTGCAATTAGTAACTTACTGACTTCCCAAAGCCTGTTCACCATCTACAAGATACAAGTCAGGAGTGTGATGGAATATTCCCCACTTACCTGGATGGGGGCAACCCCAACAACACACATGAAGCTTGACATCATCCAGAACAAAGCAGCCCTTGATTGGCACCACATCCACAAACATCCCCTCCCCCCTCCACCGACGCTCAGTAGCAGCAGGGTGTACCATCTACAAGATGCACTGCAGGAATTCACCAAAGATTCTCAGACAGCACCTTCCAAACCTGCAGCCTCTCCCATTAGAAGGAAGGACACCAGCTCCTGCAAGTTCCCTTCCAAGCTGTCATCATCCTGACTTGGCAATGTACCATTGTTCTCTGTGTCAGTGGGTCAAAACCTCGGAACTCCCTCCATCACAGCGTTGTGGAGCTACCTACAGCAGGTGAACTCCTGTGGTTCGAGAAGGCAGTTCGCCACTATTAAACGTAATTAGGGCTGGACAATAAATAATGACCTATCCAGCAAGGCCAGAATTCTGTTAAAGAATTGTTAAAAACCTGCAGTCCACGTGATGTTGTACATACTCGGATGGTTTTAGGGATTTGATGCTGACAATACCATGTAGTTGCCAGTCAGGACAGTGCGTGGCTTGGAAGGGAATTTGCAAATAGTGGCATAATCATGCATTTACAGATCTTGCCCTTCTGGGTTGTTGAGGTGGCAGATCTGAAAGCTACTGTCACTTGAATGAGTTCCTCCAGTGCAACGTTTAGGTGTTACACACTACTGCCACTGTGTACGTGTGGTGGTCAGGGCGCTGATCAAGCAAGCTGCTTTGTCTTGGATGGTGCTCAGCTTTTTGAATGTTATTGGAGGTGCACTCATCCACGCAAATGGATCCTAACTTGTACATTGTAGAATGTGGACAGAGTTTGGGTGGTGATG
This sequence comes from Hemiscyllium ocellatum, assembly GCF_020745735.1. Lineage (NCBI taxonomy): Eukaryota > Metazoa > Chordata > Chondrichthyes > Orectolobiformes > Hemiscylliidae > Hemiscyllium > Hemiscyllium ocellatum. The sequence continues at coordinate 8,436,922 of NC_083407.1, read as the reverse complement.
AGGCAAGTTACATTCAGCAGAATTTCCAGCCTTTGACTTGCTTGTGCGTCCACAGTATTTATGTGGCTTGTGCACTTAAAGTTTATAACAACATAAGAACCATGAGCAGAAGTAGGCCATTTGGTCTGCACCACCATTCACTAAGATCATGGCTGATCTTTTTGTGGTCTCTGCTTCATTTACCCACCCGCTCACCATAACCCTTAATTCCTTTACAGTTTAAAATGTCTATCGATTTTTCTCTTAAAAATATTCAACAAGGTAGCCTCACCTGTTTCGCTGGGCAGGGAATTCCACAGATTCATCAGTGGTTTTCTCAGGATATATTTGGTGCTGGATTCAATAAAAACGTTGTTGGATACCAAAGAGTGATGGTTTGATTGCTATCACCAAGTGGCAGAAATTATCAGCCCGAGGCTAAGAATTGCTCAGGTCTTGCTGCAAACTGCATCAGTACCCAAGGAATGTGTAATCATCGGCGAACATCCTTCCCTCACCTTATGATGGAGGGAAGGCCATTGATGAAGCAGCTGAATGTAGTTGGGCCTTAGACAGTACCCTGAAGACAATCCTGCAGCATTGTCCCAGAGATGAGATTATTGGTCTCCAATAACCACAACCATCTTGCTTTGTGCCATGTATGACTCCAGTCAAAACTCCTCTCTTTTAAATAATACTGCAGGATTTTTAAATGTTCATTTGGGAGGTCCAGCAGGATCTCAGTATAACATTTCATCTGATGATCAGAGCCTCCAGCACACTCAAATAAATCCTAACTTGTTCACTAATTGATATTAATGAATGAAACCTGCTGTTATGTCCTGGTATGTACCTATATATAACTCTAGTTCCATAGTGAGACGGCTGACCCTTAACCTCATTTTGAAGTGGCCTAGAAAGTTGTACCAAACTGCCACAAAAAAATAAAGAAACAGCGCCAGATAAAATATTCAACTGACCTACACTTTGAGTCAGGAAGCAATATAAGAGGCGATACCCAATCTAGTCCACGCCATACAATAATATCTTTCTTCACATCTGGAACCTGGTAGCATTGTGTGGAGAGCCCTGCAAAGAGAAAATCTGCAGAGAAAATATAATCATAACTCTAGAATTATGCCAGTGGACATCATTGTTGATTCCTCCATTGACATCACTCGGTATATCCTGGTCTGGTTGATATGCAGAGACCGGGGTACACTATGGGAGTGAGAGGTGAATGAAGTACAGGTTTCTAAAGCATGTGTCCAGAAGGTGATGGCTTGGTGGTATTATCGCAGGACTGTTAATCCGGAAACCCAGATAATGTTCTTGGGAGCTAGGTTTGAATCCTGCCATGACAGATGGTGAAATTTTGAATTCAATTAAAAAGAAAACCTGGAATTAAGAGTCTAATGATGACCATAACTCCACTGCTGATTGTCAGAAAAATCCATCTGGTTCACAAATGTCTTTTAGGAAAGGAAACTGCCATCCTTACCTGGTCTGGCCTACATGTGACTCCAGACCCACAGCAATGTGGTTGATTCTTAACTGCCCTTTGGGTAATTAGGGATGGGTAATTTCAAAATGATGTACACTTGCTGGCCTAGTCATTGACACTTACATGCCATGAATAAAGAAAAAAGACAATGACCTTCTTCAGTGAGGTTGTACTATGTTCCAAATAAGTGTTACAAAACCCAGCTCTGCAGTGATGGTTTCTCTGACTGTCTGAAAGATAAGCCCAACAAGGGACCCCGATGAAGGCAGACAGTGAGTGCATGGTGATGCTTTCTCGCACACTTCATAAACAGACACCCATTAAGAGGGGGCTTCCTCTTAACTTGTGAGCCCTCCACCTGAATGTTGCAGATATTCATCCCTCTTGCATCCCAGATCTCCTGGTACCACCATTGATGGCTGTGCCACAGCTATCATCTAGGGGGTGGCATGGTGGCTCAGTGGTTAGCACTGCTGCCTCACAGCGCCAGGGACCCGGGTTCGATTCCAGCCTTGGGCGACTGTCCATGTAGAGGTTGCACATTCTCCCTGTGTCTGCGTAGGTTTCCTCCGGGTGGTCCAGTTTCCTCCCACAGTCCAAAGATGTGCAGGTCATGTGAATTGACCACGCTAAATTGCCTGTAGTGTTAGATAAGGGGTAAATGTAGGGGAATGGGTGTGTTGCGCTTCGGCAGGTCGGTGTGGACTTGTTGGGCCGAAGGGCCTGTTTCCACACTGTACGTAATCTAATCAAATCTAAGTAATCTAATCAGATGCTGGAGATCAGCGTCTAGAGTGATGCTGGAAAAGCACAGCAGGTCAGGCAGCATCCGAGGAGCAGGAGAGTAGACATTTCGGGCAAAAGCCCTGACCACCTGTCCTAACTTTGTGATTTGGTGTTAAACGTTGTCTAGTGTGTAAAAGAACACAAGGAATAGGAACAGAACTGGGCCATTCAGTCTCTCTAGCCTCATCCATCATTACTTCAGTCATAACTAAAATTCTACATTGACTTCACTTTCCCACCTGATCCCTTTATTTCATTTGTCATGCATCCAGCATATTCAAGACTGAGCATCCACAGCTCTCTGGGGTGAACAATTCTAAAGATGCAAGAAAAAATCCTCCTCATATTGGTTCTAAAAAGCTGACTCCTTATCCTTAGATTTTAGCCTTTAGAACTTGACTCTCCAATGAAACAGCCTGTCAACATCCACCTTGTTAAGTCTTCTCAGAATTTTGTATGTTTCAATGAGATCAAATCTCTCTTCATCATCATCATGGAGATTATAGAGCAATGCTATTCCAGATGTAACTATGGGATCCCAAGGTCTTCATTGCAAGAGGATTCAAGTATAGGAGTTAAGAAATCTTGCTGCAATTGTACAGAATATGGATAAATGTGAGCTGGTGCATTTTGGTTGGAAAAATGGGAAGGTGACCTAAATGGGGAGAAACTGGTGCAGAGGGATCTGGGTGTCCTTGCTCATAAGTCACAGAAAGCTAGCATGCAGATATGGCAGATACTAGAGAAAGTGACTGGAGTGTTAGCTTTTATACCTAAAGGAATAGAATATCAAGGTTAGGAAGTATTGTTGCAACAATACAAGGCATTGGTGAGATCGCACATGAAGTATTTTGCATGGTTTTGGTCCCCTTATTTGAGGAAAGATGTAGTGGCATTGGAGGCAGTTCAGAAAAGGTTCACTAGATTGATCCCAGAGATGAGGGGTTTATAGTATGAAGAGAGATTGAACAGTTTAGGTCAATACTCCCTGGAATTTCAAAGAGTGAGGGGAGATCAAATTGAGGTATTCAAGATGATAAAAGTTGTGGATAAAATAGACGTGGAGTGGATGCTGCCTCTTATGGGACATTTAGGGTGAGAGGTCATAGTCTTAGGATAAGGGATAGCAAACTTAAAACAGAGTTGAGGAGAAACTACTTCTCCCAAAGGGTTGTGAACCGGTGGAATTCTCTACCCCAAACTCCGGTGGATGCTGGGACAGTGAGTAAATTTAAGGAGGAGTTAGAGATTTTTAATTGGTGATGGGTTGAAGGGTTATGGGGAAAAGGCAGGAAAATGGGAGTGAGGAGCGTATCAGCCATGATTGAATGTTGGAGCAGACTTGATGGGCCGAATGGCCTAATTCTGCTCCTAGTTCTTACAGACTTACAAGAACCTTTGATGAAATTGTCCCTGGAGTGTTATGGACAGTCTTGACCTCCTTGTTAATGGAAGGATGTACTTTTCATGGAGTAAAGGTTAACCCCATACTGATCCCTGGGATGGTGTGATGGTCCTATGAGGAGAGATTGTGAAGAGTGGGCCTGTGTTCTCTATAATCCAGAAGAATAAGGCGTCATCTCATTCAAGCAAACAAAATTCTTACTGGCTTCAACAAGACAGATACAAAGAACATGCTTTGCTGGGATAAGGGGGAGGGTGGGGAAAGTCTAGAACCAGGGCATATACTGTCAGAATAAAGGGCAAGCCATCCTGGACTGAGTTGAGAGCAATTTATTAACTTAGGGGTGGTGAATCTTCAGAAGTTTCTACCCCAGGGAGCTTTGAAGGCTTTATCAATTGGGAATGTTCAGGACAGAGATCAATAAGTTTCTGGATATCAAGGAATAAAGAATAGCGTGGGCGAATGGCTTTAAGGTCAACCATGGTCTGGTTGAAGGCAGAGCACACTTGATGGGCTGAATGGCCTGCTCAAATTTCCAATGATGCTTGCTACATTTGCTGAATCTTATTGGCACATTTTAATTATGTTAAAGGCACTGTATTAATACCAATTACAGATTCACGTGTATAAACATCATTTTTAGGACCAGTGTTCAAATTCAAGCCAAAATGACAGCATCCTACTCTTTTTACTCAACACACATTTTTGCAGGGAATGAGTTGGGCCATTTCAGTGCAGTTATTGCTTGGAGCACAGAATTCTTCCCTGCGCCCTCCCTGTCCTCAACACCACCAAAGGAACACAAGATGGCAGTCTCAAGACAGATGACTGAAGTGAGACATTGGGTTGGAAGTTGGGAGTCAAGGTCTATGCTCTGGCCAAAATAAAGTGGGTACATTGTCAACCAATGGGAGAAGTGCATCATTTCTTTGATTAGAAATCACACAACACCAGGTTATAGCAACAGGTTTAATTGGAAGCACTAGCTTTCGGAACGCCACTTCATCAGGTGATTGTGCTTCCAATTAAACCTGTAGGACTATAACCTGGTGTTGTGTGATTTTTAACTTTGTAGACCCTAGTTCAACATCGGCATCTCCAAATCATTTTTTTTAGTAAGCTGGCAAACAGATGAGAATGAATCATAGAATGTTACAAATCAGGAGGAGGCCTTTTGACCCACCACACCTGTGCTGGCAGTTTGAAAGAGCTACCTGATATTGTCCCCAAGCTCTCCCTGCTTTTTTCCCATAACCCAGAAAACTCCATCTCAGATATCGACAATTAACTATGAATTTATTGTTGAACTTGCATCAATGGTTCTCAGTGGCATTACATTCCAGATGGTAGTGTGGATGAGCAGAGGGATCTTGGTGTCCATGTACACAGATCTCTGAAAGTTGCCACCCAGATAAATAGTGCTGTGAAGAAGGCATATGGTGTACTGGGCTTTATTGGTAGAGGAATTGAGTTCCGGAGTCCTGAGGTCATGTTGCAGTTGTATAAGACTCTGGTGCGGCCTCATCTGGAGTATTGTGTGCAGTTTTGGTCGCCATACTATAGGAAGGATGTGGAGGTACTGGAACGAGTGCAGAGGAGGTTTACCAGGATGTTGCCTGGTATGGTAGGAAGATCGTATGAGGAAAGGCTGAGGCACTTGGGGCTGTTTTCATTGGGGAAAAGAAGGTTTAGGGGAGATTTGATAGAGGTGTACAAGATGATTAGGGGTTTAGATAGGGTTGACAGTGAGAACCTTTTTCCACGTATGGAGTCAGCTGTTACTAGGGGACACAGCTTTAAATTAAGGGGTGATAGGTATAGGACAGATGTTAGGGGTAGATTCTTTACTCAGTGGGTTGTGAGTTCATGGAATGCCCTGCCAGTAGCAGTGGTGGACTCTCCCTCTTTATGGTCATTTAAGCGGGCATTGGATAGGCATATGGAGGTTATTGGGCTAGTGTAGGTTAGGTAGCTTTGGTCGGCGCAACATCGAGGGCCGAAGGGCCTGTACTGCGCTGTATTTTTCTATGTTCTATGATAGCAATCACTGGTTATATAAAGGATTTATCATTGATCTAACACTTTTATCATTGGACCACCTTCTCACAGTTAGTTAGGGATGGGTAATTTTGCAGACCCAGCTGGCAAGGTTCATATTCCATTAATAAATCCAAGAAACATGTTGGTGGAGTGGACAGACAGGTGGCCGATGAAGTTCAACGCAGAGAAGTGAGAGATGATGCATTTTGGTAGAAAGAATATGGTGAAACAGTATAAATCAAAGGGCTTTACTCTAAAGGGTGTGCAGGAGCAGAAAGATCTAGATACATTTAGGCATAAAGGTGGCAGGGTAAGTGAAGCTGGTTGTTAATAAAGCATGCAGTGTCTAGGATGTAGAATGCGAGAGCAAGGGAGTTTTGCTGAACTTGTATAAAACATCATTTACAGCTCAGTTGGAGTATTGATCTGGGTACCACACTTTAGGAAAGATGTGAAGGTATTGGAAAGATTGCAGAAATGGTTTACAAGAGTGATTCCAGAGATGGGAATCTTCATTTATGAAGCTAGATTAAAGAAGTTAGTTAGAACTGTTTCACTTAGTCATAGAGTAATACAGCATGAAACAGACCTTCGGCCCAAGCTGGACAGTACATTTGGATCGGCTCAGGCTTGGAGGGCTAAGGGGTCTGTTCCTGGGCTGTAAATTTTCTTTGTTCTTTGTTCTCTTTTGGTCCATGTTGACCATCTGTGTACTCAGCTTGTTCCAATTGCCTGCATTTGGTTCATATCCCTTTAAACCATATACCTATCTAAATGTTTTTCTATTGTACCTGCCTCAACCACTTTCTCTGACAGCCATTTCATTTATGTACCACTGTCTGTGTGGAGAAGTTGCCCCCTCATGGAAAGCTATTATTGAATCTATTTCCATCGTCCCCTCTGGCCTTACATTCCAGATCATAGCAGATTGTAAAGAATTTATGTTCACTCTAATTCTTTTACCATTGGACCTTGGTGAGTTGGGGAGTGGACAGTTATGAAGTTCAATGCTGAGAAGCGTCAGGTGATGCATGGAGACACAGTCTAAGAAACTTTGTGCCATTTTGATCTCATCTGAATGCATCAGAGGCTGTTCAGAGCAGGTTTACCAGACTAGTACCTGGAATGAATGGGTTGTACTATGAAGATAGCTATGAGTGGGTTTGTTTCCCTGGGGTTTAGAGTGTTGTGCAGTGACTTGAAGTCTATAAGGTCCATATTGGTCTTGGCAAGATGCTTTCTCTCAAAATGCACCACCACAAACTTCTCTGCCTTGAACTTCATCTGCCACCTGTCTGTCCACTCCTCCAACATGTTTTTTTTGAATTAATTTGTGAAATATGGCCATTGCTAGCTGGGTCGGCATTATTGCCCATCTCTAAGTGATGTTGAGTGTCCAATGGTCAAAGCATTAGAGCTAAGATAATTCCTTTATAATCAGTGATTGCTATGATCTGGAATGCAATGCCATGGAGAGCCATGCAATAAAAGTTCAGCAATAAATTCCTCACATGAAAACGTCCAGAATGAGAGGACACTTTTAAAATTAGGGATGACCTTTTCAGGACAGAAATAAGCAACTTTTCTCTGAGTGTTGCGTGATGCTCGAGTTCTCTGCCTCAGAAGATGGTGGAATTGGAGTTATTTAATATTTTCAAAACAGAAGTGAATGGTTCTTGTTAAAGCAATGGACTTGACAGTTATCAGGGACTATGATACAAGTAGACCCATCATGATCTTCTTGAATGGCAGAACAGGCCTGAGGGGCGAAGAGGTCTAATTCTGCTTCTATTTTATGTGCTCATTTATGGGAGAGGAAAGCAAAGATCTGATCGATGTTTTCAAAACTGTTAAGATACCCGGATACAGTCGCCGGGGAGAAACTGAAGAATTGGCTGTACTAAATTGCCCATAATGTTCAGGGTTGCGTAGGTCAGGGGTAAATGTAGAGTAATGGGGTGGGTTACTCTTCAGAGGGTCGGTGTGGACTTGTCGGGCTGAATAGTCTGTTTCCACACTGTAGGGATACAATGATGATTCAATGAGTAAAAACTAGAGGGCACAGATTTAAAGAGCTTAGCAATTGAAGTAAATGGGAGGTGAGAGAAAGCTTTTCCTCATGGATCTGGATTGTGCTGCCTGAAAGTGTAGCGGAGGCACATTCAACCGAAGCATCCAAAAGGGTGTTAAGTGATTCTTTATAGTGTGCAGGGAAGGGGAATGGTGCTAAGTGGTAGTGCATGTTTGGAGAGCAGTCACTGTCACGATGGGCCAAATGGTCTGTATCTGCAGCCTATCAATTCTGTTTAATCCAGGGTCACACAGTTACCGTCTACGCTCGGAAGCGAACACATAACTAGGCAAGGTGCTGGCTGGTGTCTCAGCCTGTGCTTATTCACTGTTTGGTTCGTCCTGTCCAGGTGAGGAAGACCAGGTAGCCCTCGCCATTGAGCTGAGTCGGAGGGAGCAGCAGGGCCAACAGCAGCACACCTTGCGAGCGGCTCACGGTCAGGTACCCGGTACCTCGCGGCCGTACTACCTCGACGATGACGAGGACTCTGAGGCGGACGAGGACTTGCAGTTGGCCATGGCCTACAGCTTGTCAGAGATGGAGGCCCGAGGGCGTGGATCAGGTGGGCGTGGCGGGAGGGGCAAGAGGCGCGGCACGTCACGGGGAGCACCGGCGGATGGGGGAAGGGTAGCTGGGCGTGCGGCAGCCCACCCGACTCGAGGGAGTCCCCGGTCAGCTGGCAGCAGAGGGCAGGCTGCGAGCACCAGTGGGCACCAGCCAGAGACACTGAGTGTAGCCAAGGGGTTGCAGCAGAAGCAGCCAAAGAAGACAAAGAGGGACTGGAAATGTCTCCTGTCCTGAATGAGGCTGTTGGTGCTGATTGCTACTTGATATCGACCCCTTCCCCCACCCCCCTCACAATTTACTAACTCATTGTTGTAGGAGATGGCACAACAATGAGAAATTCAAAGACAAATTAATGCCATATATAAACAAGATTGTCAGCTCATTGCGACTTTAATTTAGTCGGGTCTGATTGTTCTCAACAACAATTTGGATTTACATTCTTTAACACCGCCCCCAAGTCACTTCACAGCTGTGTAATTAAACTAAACTTTGAGGCTGAGTCCACACAGGGCAATGTTAGAGAGGAGAGTCGGGGGAATGTGCAAAACATCTCTTTAAATGGCAGGTTGTGAGGGTTAAAGATGGCAAGGGATAGGAAGCTTTGCGAAGGGGATTTTCAGAGCTATGGGGCCAGGTCGCTGAGGAATGGCCAAGAGTAGTCTTGACAAGACAGGGCACGGTGGGGAGTTTTAGCACCCGTTGAGCTCAGGCAATGGAGCAGTCAAATTGTTGGGCAACAGGTTCAGGGAACTATAAAACAAAGAACTGTGGATGCTGGAAGCCTGAAAGAAAACCAGAAAGTGTTGGCGAAACTCGGCAGGTCTGGCAGCCTCTGTGGAGAGAGAAACAGTCAATGCTTCGAGTCCAATATGCACAGAAGGGCTGCTGGAAAATAATGGTGTTTATTCTGTTATAAAGGGGGTAAGGGAGACAGAGAGCTCCTCCTTTGTCAATAGGATAAAAACAACCACTTTCCAGACCACGCAACCCGCTTCAGTCCTGAAGGGGTCGTATGGAATTCAAGCATGAAAACTCCTTCTGCCTCGCCCTCTCCTACCCCTCGCCCTCTCCTACCCCTCACCCTCTCCTACTCCCTCGCCCTCTCCTACCCCTCACCCTCTCCTATCCCAGTCGCCCTCTCCTACCCCCTCGCCCTCTCCTACTCCCTCGCCCTCTCCTACTCCCTCGCCCTCTCCTACCCCCTCGCTCTCTCCTACCCCCTCACCCTCTCCTACCTCCGTCGCCCTCTCCTACCCCCTCGCCCTCTCTTACCCCCTCGCCCTCTCCTACCCCCTCACCCTCTCCTACCTCCGTCGCCCTCTCCTACCCCCTCGCCCTCTCCTACTCCCTCGCCCTCTCCTACTCCCTCGCTCTCTCCTATCCCCTCACCCTCTCCTACCTCCGTCGCCCTCTCCTACCCCCTCGCCCTCTCTTACCCCCTCGCTCTCTCCTACCCCCTCGCCCTCTCTTACCCCCTCGCCCTCTCTTACCCCCTCGCCCTCTCCTACCCCTCGCCCTCTCCTACCCCCTCGCCCTCTCCTACCTCCGTCGCCCTCTCCTACCACCTCGCCCTCTCCTACACCTCGCCCTCTCCTACCCCCTCACCCTCTCTTACCCCTCGCCCTCTCCTATCCCCTCGCCCTCTCCTACTCCCTCATCCTCTCCTACCTCCGTTGCCCTCTCCTACTCCCTCGCTCTCTCCTACCCCTCGCCCTCTCCTACCTCCGTCGCCCTCTCCTACCCCCTCGCCCTCTCCTACTCCCTCGCTCTCTCCTACCCCCTCGCCCTCTCTTACCCCCTCGCCCTCTCCTACCCCTCGCCCTCTCCTACCCCCTCGCCCTCTCCTACCTCCGTCGCCCTCTCCTACCACCTCGCCCTCTCCTACCCCTCGCCCTCTCCTACCCCCTCACCCTCTCTTACCCCTCGCCCTCTCCTACCCCCTCGCCCTCTCCTACCCCTCGCCCTCTCCTACCTCCGTCGCCCTCTCCTACCCCCTCGCCCTCTCCTACTCCCTCGCTCTCTCCTACCACCTCGCCCTCTCCTACCCCCTCGCCCTCTCCTACCCCTCGCCCTCTCCTACCCCGTCGCCCTCTCCTACCTCCGTCGCCCTCTCCTACCCCCTCGCCCTCTCCTACCCCTCGCCCTCTCCTACCCCCTCGCCCTCTCCTACCTCCGTTGCCCTCTCCTACTCCCTCGCTCTCTCCTACCACCTCGCCCTCTCCTACCCCCTCGCCCTCTCCTACCCCGTCGCCCTCTCCTACCTCCGTCGCCCTCTCCTACTCCCTCGCTCTCTCCTACTCCCTCGCTCTCTCCTACTCCCTCGCTCTCTCCTACCACCTCACCCTCTCCTACCCCCTCGCCCTTTCCTACCCCCTCGCCCTCTCCTACCCCTCATCCTCTCCTACCCCTGTCGCCCTCTCCTACCCCTCGCCCTCTCCTACCCCTCGCCCTCTCCTACCCCCTCGCCCTTTCCTACCCCCTCGCCCTCTCCTAACTCCGTCGCCCTCTCCTACCCCCTCGCCCTTTCCCTCTCTCTCTCACCCTTTCCCTCCTGCTTCTTTACCCTCCCCCTCCCCCCCCCCAGTGAGTTTCTCCAGCACTCTCCATTTTTATTATTATATCCCTGTTCCCACTTGTGCTGTGATGCTCAGTGGGCAGAGGTGGTGGAGAGTGATGTTTTTTTGTGATGTATGGTTGATGCTGTGGGCTGTTTTGAGAGGTGTCCTGAACCAGTTGGTAGTGGTTTAACTTCCAAGGGCTTTGAGTTGAATACCTGAGAATAATGGTTGTTCACAGGGTAAGACTGTCCGAGATTGTAAATCACACCAAGTCCTATCCATTTCCTGAGGGGTGCATTGGATTAAGGTCAAACGTGCTTCTCTTCTAGTTGTTGTGGTCTTCTATGAATTGGGTTTCGATGGTCTGATACTGATTTCTTTTGAGTTGACATCACAGGTTACATCTGCTCCAATTAGGCACCATATTCAGATGGATCACAGGAAGTTTGCCACAGTAGGGTTAGTCATCAGAAGCAAAGCTGTGGCTAGTGTAGTTAGAGCTTTACTCTGTATCTAGAGGAGGTGATGATCTGGTTGTATTCTCACTGAACTGTTAATCCTGAGACCCAGTTAACATTCCAGAGACTTGGGGTGGAATAATGCCATTACAGATGGTAGAATTTGAATTTAATAAAAAATAATCTGGAATGATGCCTTGCTGATTTTTGGAAAAAAACCCATCTGGTTCACTAATGTCCTTTCAGGAGAGAAACTACCATCCTTACCTGGCCTGGCCTACATGTTAGTCCAGACCCACAGTGATGTGGTTGACTCTTAGCTGCCCAGCCAACAATGCCCTCACCACATGATTGAATAAAAAAGAAAAACCATGCTGTCCCTGTCTTAAGAGCATTTGATAGGGCCAGTGTAGAGGGAGCTTTACTCTGTATCTAACCCTGTGCTGTCCCTGTCTTAAGAGCATTTGATAGGGCCAGTGTAGAGGAAGCTTTATTCTGTATCTAACCCCGTGCTGTCCCTGTCTTAAGAGCGTTTGATAGGGCCAGTGTAGAGGGAGCTTTACTCTGTATCTAATCCTGTGCTGTACCTGTCCTGGGAGTGTTTGATAGGGCCAGTGTAGAGGGAGCTTTACTCTGTATCTAACCCTGTGCTGTCCCTGTCTTAAGAGCTTTTGATAGGGCCAGTGTAGAGGGAGCTTTACTCTGTATCTAACCCTGTGCTGTCCCTGTCTTAAGAGCTTTTGATAGGACCAGTGTAGAGGGAGCTTTATTCTGTATCTAACCCTGTGCTGTCCTTGTCTTAAGAGCGTTTGATAGGGCCAGTGTAGAGGGAGCTTTACTCTGTATCTAATCCCGTGCTGTACCTGTCCTGGGAGTGTTTGATAGGGCCAGTGTAGAGGGAGCTTTATTCTGTATCTAACCCCATGCTGTCCCTGTCTTAAGAGCGTTTGATAGAGCCAGTGTAGAGGGAGCTTGACTCTGTATCTAGCCACATGTTGACCCTATCCTGGGAGTATTTGACATTGGAAGCCCGGTGTCCTCTTTCTTGAGGGCTGTGGAAGCTAAGGGTGATTGGTATTTGAAAGTTGAGATTGAATACATGTGGACCCAGTGATAATGGATGAGGAAAATTTCCCCCAAGTTTGCAGGTCTGCTGACTGAAGTTCTCAGGAGGAATCATATTGGACTCAAAACATTAACTCTGTTTCTGTCTCCACAGATTAGCTGGGTTTCTCTAGCACCCCTTTTTTTTAATTTTTGTATAAAATTTCACTCCTACCTTCTGCCTTGTGTACATTTCAGGTTATCTAAAACTACTTGGATGAAGTCTCACTGATCTACATTGGTCCCTGGTTGAGCAATGCCAAAACTGTCCATGGCCTTGCTCCTCCCTATTTCTATTGCCCCTTCCTACCCTGCAACTTACTGAGATCTCTGCATGCCTCTGACTCCAGATCCTTGCACATTCCAAGCTCAATCACTCCATCATTGGTGGCTGAGTCTGTAGTGACCTGGCTCCCTTGATTCTGGAATTTGCTCCCAACATTCTGTGTCTCTCCCCACTTTTTTAGGACAGTCCTTCAAAACCCAGGTCTTTGTTCAAGCTCTTGGTCAGCTAACTTCATAGCTTTTCCATGGCTCAGTGTCAAATGTTGGCTTTTTAACACTCCTCTCGAGCATCTTGGTCAATTAATTACGTTAAAGGCGCAACCTTAATAGAAATTGTTGTTGGTGAATTGACAGGTGAGTTGAGTTAAGGCGAACATAGGAACAGAAGTAGGCCATTCAGCCCTTCGAGCCTGTTCTGCTGTTCAGTGAGATCATGCCTGATCTGTGACCTCACTCTTTGTACCTTCTTTGGTCCATATCCCTTAATATGGGATTCCTGAAGAAGGGCTCATGTCCGAAACGTCGATTCTCCTGCTCCTTAGATGCTGCCTGACCTGCTGCGCTTTTCCAGCAACGCATTTTCAGCTCTGATCTCCAGCATCTGCAGTCCTCACTTTCTCCATATCTCTTAATACCATTGCTTAACAAAAGAAATGATCTATTACAGATTTAAAATTAACAACTGATCCAGGATCCATTGTTGTTTGTGGAAGAGAGTTCCAAAGCTCTCCCACCCTTTTTGTCTGGAAGTGTTTTCCAACATCTCTCCTGAAAGCTCTGATCCTCGTGCTCAGAATATGCTCCTAGTTCTAGAATTCCCAACCAGTGGAAATAGTTTCTTTTTATCTACCTTGTCGTTTCCTGTTGATACCTTGAAGACATTGATCAGATCACCCCTTAACCTTCTAATTCCTAGAGAAAACAGGTCTGATCTGTTTTATTTGCTTCATAATTTAAGGAGCTGAAGTCCAGGTATTATTCTTGTAAACTTTCGTGTACTCCCTCCAAGGCCAGGCACTGATTGGACAATGAGAATGGTCTTTAGTCCTCAGCCAGTGTCATACACATTCCAACCAACAAAATTTGGACCCAACCAGGCTCCAGTTTCCTCATTTCCCCTCCCCCCACCTTGTCTCAGTCGGTTCCCTCAACTCAGCACCGCCTTCCTAACCTGCAATCTTCTTCCTGACCTCTCCGCCCCCACCCCACTCCAGCCTATCACCCTCACCTTGACCTCCTTCCACCTATCACATCTCCATCGCCCCTCCCCCAAGTCCCTCCTCCCTACCTTTTATCTTAGCCTGCCTGGCACCCTCTCCTCATTCCTGATGAAGGGCTTATGCCCGAAGCGTCGAATTTCCTATTCCTTGGATGCTGCCTGACCTGCTGTGCTTTAACCAGCAACACATTTTCAATCATATTCTGTGGGGTCAATTTGACCCTTGTTACTGATGTAAATGAAAGGGGAAGTTCTTAACTGTGGTTGACTCTGCACCTAAATGTTGTAGGTGAAAGTGGGTACTGCAGATGCTGGAGATTAGAGTCAAGATCAGTGTGGTGCTGGAAAAGCACAGCAGGTCAGGCAGTATCCGAGGAGCAGGGAAATTGACGTTTCGGGCAGGAGCCGGTCATCAGGAATCATTACTCCTGATGGGCTTTTGCCTGAAACGTCGATTCTCCTACTCCTCGGATGCTGCCTGACCTGCTGTGCTTTTCCAGCACCACACTGATCTTGATCTGAATGTTGCAACCCATTCATCAATACGTTAAGCCACAGATCAGCCATATTCATATTGAATGTTTAGACAGGCTTGGGGAACTGAATTGCCTATTCCTGTTGTCCTTATGCAGGACCTTGTGGTTTAGATCAAATCATGAGTTTCCTTTTGTTGTTGTGATATTAACCCACACTATTGCACCAACTGAAACTTTAAAACATAGCGACAGATTTTTAAAAAATTACTTGTCGTTTGAGCGTTGCACTTTCGAACCATCGCTGCTCTTGCTTTCTCGCTGTATTTTTCCTCTTTCTTTAGCAGACGCAGACTTCCAGGCATATACAGGCTGACTAGGCTGCTGTTCTTTTCTAACAGGTAACGCATAACATCTTTTTTAAAATCAACCGTCACTTCATCTCGCCTTGTTAGCTGTACCAGTCAAATGATTCATTTCTCCAGTGCACTGCTGCAGCTTGTCTGTAATCATGTCTCTTTTTGTTTTCTTTTTCTTTTTGATTTGATCGATTTTATTTTGTCATTCTGGTTTCCCACTGCAATCTTCGCTTCCTATTCTTAGGAGTGGAAAGTGTGGAAAGCGACACAAACGCGACATTTTGGGATCGTGTGCGACTGATGGTTGTGTGATCAAACATTGTAATGCGTTTATTAATATGTTGTTTGCGTCTACATTTCATATGGAAGCACTTTCACTTTGAATGTGTCAAAAAGTTAATTGGCGTATGTGGAAATGGTGTAGAATCTTAAAGAGAATACACCATGTATTTTAGGTTAATTTAGCAAAGTGTTCTGTTTTGAATTTTTGACTCTGCTGCTTTGAAGAAGGGGAGAAATGGATTTCCTTTGCCCATTGTCAGGGATCATGTCCAACCTTCTCCTCAATTGCTTTTTAAAATATGGCCTGATGTATAAAATCATTCATTGCAAATATTGGGACTCCCATCTTCCAGGATATGCGTGTTGAAGCAGCGACCTGCTTTCTGAAAGTGCCTTTAAAGTAATAAAGAAAAGTGTTCCAAGTTGCTTCGCAGGAGCCTTACCAAACCATAACACTGAGCCATTGCAGGGGATGTTGGGTCCGATGCCCAAGAGTTTGGTTAAACGGATTGGTCTTAAGGAGTGGTCATAAAACAGGTGAGAGATCGAGAGGCAGGAAGGACTGAGTTTAGGATCTAAGCTGGAGAGGGGATGTGGGTGGTCAGGCAACTGAGACAGAGCCATCAACAGCAGAGCAATTAATTATCAGGAATGCTCAGAGTTAGAGCAGTGCAGGGATCTCAGATGGTTGTAGAAGGTTACAGCGATAGGGAGCTTGCATTTGCAAGTGTGGAGGAGTGCTCCCTTTACTGAACCATTTAGAGTTAGCTTGGTCTTGATGTCTAAGCCAATAGCGCAAAGCACTTCCACTTTCTGCTTTAAGCTTCATCCTTTGGTTATGTCATAGGTTTGGCCTAGTACAAACAATCTGCAACTGAGTCCTGTCCCTCTTCAATGCTGTTGAAAGAGCGTGGCTCCTTTACCCATTCTGCCACCTTTAAAGTACTCGGTACATGGCCAGGTGAGATAGCCATCCAATCAGGTGGTTGAATTTTCAGTCTATACTAATAGTTCAACCCCACTTCTCCTTACCTCTAAACCAAGGAATGGGTGGGAGGTGTTGGTTTGGGATGGGGTGGGGGGGAATAGCTGGGGAACACCACCAGGAGGTTTCCTGGTGCAAGGAGAATATTACTGTTGACCACACTGATGGAAGGTTGTAAGAGGGATAGGCTTATGCTAGTGTTGATGTGAGTGTGCTTTCTGACGGCTGTTAATGGAGGAATCATCAGTCACTCATCAGGGAATTAACAGACTGCGAGCTAATTTATTTAAAGCAGTAAAGCACGTTATAATTATGAGGCAGACATTATAGCAGCTTGGAGACCCGTCCTTTGTAAATTAGCTGTCAGGCAGAGTCGCAACCGCATATACACGGAGTACATGGAGTGAACTTCCCTCAATGAAAGATACACATACAGCACCCTTCCCTGGTGTGATTCCTGTATGCCAAATGATCACCTGGTTAGGTTTCTGGGTGAGCAAGTTATTATTTGGGCCTGAGAGATGGTAGTTTAAGAGGAAGTGGTTAGGAGAGTTGCCCAGCTGTTGTTTCCCTGCCTGTTGGCCTGTGTTTGTTATAATGGGGTTTTCAGTGTTCAGACCAAAGGGTTACCGGGGGGACGAGGTGCTTTCAGTAATATGGAAAAATTGCAGAAATTGGGAATGTTTTCCTTGGAATGGAGGAGGTTAAGGGGAGATTCCGTCAACGTGTTCAAAGCCACAGTGGGGTTTTTGATGGAATGACTGGGGATTAGTCATGTCCAGTGGCAGGTGGGTAGGTAAGCAGAGGAAACATAATTGGGGAAGACCCACAAATAAGACAAGGGTTTATTTCCTACACTGTAAATAGTTGTGATCCAGAACACTCTGCTTGAAAGATTCAATCGCAGTTTTCCAAAGGAAATTGGATAATACTTTGAAAAGGCAAAAAGTACATGGCTGTGGGGAAAGGACAGAGGAGAGGGACTAACTCAACAGCTCTTTGTTGTACATACATGGACCAAATGATCTCCTCCTGTGCTTTGAGATTCAATGATGAGGAGAAAATTTAGCCTAAGTACATGTTTTTGTTTTGCCCGAGTCGTTCCTCGCGGATGAATAAAGCTCAGACCGCACCTTGTGAAATTCCACCGGTGGAATCGAAGACCTCCAAAGGAAACATCCCCGTGATTCCCAAAAGTCAAGATTTCTGTATCCGAGTGAGATTAAATTGCCATTGGAATCCTGTAGGAATATGCACAACTGAGCAAGAACTGTACGGAATTGTGGAGAATGTTATTGAATAAACTGCCATGGATGATTTTGTGTGGCTTCTAACCTCACCAACTGTGTATTGTATTATTTCTCTTTGTTCCTGGAATAATAGGTTGGCTGTTGGAGACCAAAAGCTATTATGGGAGGTTCTCCTATAATGCGGTAATTATGTTCCAGTGTGACGCTGTGTTATAGGAAACTGCGCAATAGAAATAGTGAGGCTTTGCAGCAAACCACCAGAAATACCAGTTTAAAAAATCAAAAACAAAAATAGTAGTTAGCCTAACGCAAACGATAGCACTGTCTAGTAAATTTTTAAATCATATATTTTAATGAGATAATACAGTAAATTTAATACTAACATCACTGACTGCAGCAATGTCTCTTTTACGAAGCTCTCCACCAGGAAGCCCACAATCCGAGTGACCACGTGGAGTCAAGTCCTCCACACACCGTGACACCCCCCCAGTGCCGGGGATGGGAATAGTACAACAGCTGATGGGAGTTCACTTTATATTAAAAAAAGGTGCGCGATTCACCAATCGCATTAAGGAAATGCGTGTGATAAAAGAACTAATGTGGTGCTTTTGCTGACTCACAACCGCCCAGTCATGATGTGGAGGAGCCGGTGTTGGACTGGGGTGGACAAAGTTAAAAATCACACAACTCCAGGTTTGTTTGGAAGCACTAGCTTTCGGAGTGCTGCTCCTTATCAGGTCGTTGTGATTTTTAACATTGTCACGAGTGTTTGAGATGGGGGGGGGGCCCTTCATCACAGAGTTGGGACTGTTTGTAGTAGACTGGCATTGACGGTTACTCACCGGACCAGTGATGAACAGGATGACTATGTCATAGCAATAGAACATTAAAGTCACACAACACCTGGTTATAGTCCAACAGGTTTACTTGGATGCACTAGCTTTCAGAGCAGCGCTCCGAATAAATCTGTTGCACTATAACCTGGTGTTGTTTGATTTTTAACTTTGTCCACTCCAGTCCAACGCTGGCATCTCCATTAAAAGTAAGCATTTTAGCCCATGCAGCTATTCCCCTTCATTGAAGCATCAATAACAAAGGGGTATAATTTTAAAAAAGAGCTTTAGAGCACATTTGAGGGACCCCTTTTCACTCAGAGGGTGGTAGAGGTCTGGAATCCATTGCCTGGGAGGTTAGGAAACCTCTCAACCTGGATGAGCACTTGCAATGTCATAACATTCAAGGATATGACTGCAGGGTAGTGAGATGAGTGTAAGTGGTGGTATATTTTAGCAGTACAGACCTGATGGGCCGAAAGGCCTCTACTGTGTTCTGCCGTGCAACGAAATCATGGTTGATCTGATAATCCTCAACTCTGCTTCCCTGTCTTTTCCCCCATAACCCTCGATTCCCTTCCTAATTTGCTCCCAGGAGGACCAGTTCCAACACCGCACAGCCCAGATGGCCTCCTTCTTCAAGGACCGCAGATTCCCCCCAGATGTGATCAACGATGCCCTCCACCGCATCTCCTCCACTTCCCGCTCCTTGAGCCCCGCCCCTCCAACCGCCACCAAGACAGAACCCCACTGGTTCTCACCTACCACCCCACCAACCTCCGTATACAACGTATCATCCGCCGTCATTTCCGCCACCTCCAAACGGACCCCACCACCAGGGATATATTTCCCTCCCCTCCCCTATCAGCGTTCCGCAAAGACCACTCCCTTCGTGACTCCCTCGTCAGGTCCACACCCCCCACCAACCCAACCTCCACTCCCGGCACCTTCCCCTGCAACCGCAGGAAATGTAAAACTTGCGCCCACACCTCCTCCCTCACATCCCTCCAAGGCCCCAAGGGATCCTTCCATATCCGCCACAAGTTCACCTGTACCTCCACACACATCATCTATTGCATCCGCTGCACCCGATGTGGCCTCCTCTACATTGGGGAGACGGGCCGCTTACTTGCGGAACGCTTCAGAGAACACCTCAGGGACGCCCGGACCAACCAACCCAACCACCCCGTGGCTCAACACTTTAACTCTCCCTCCCACTCCACCGAGGACATGCGGGTCCTTGGACTCCTCCACCGGCAAAACATAACAACACGACTGTTGGAGGAAGAACGCCTCATCTTCCGCCTGGGAACCCTCCAACCACAAGGGATGAACTCGGATTTCTCCAGTTTCCTCATTTCCTCTCCCCCCACCTTGTCTCAGTCGGTTCCCTCAACTCAGCACCGCCCTCCTAACCTGCAATCTTCTTTCTAACCTCTCCGCCCCCACCCCACTCCGGCCTATCACCCTCACCTTGACCTCCTTCCACCTATCACATCTCCATCGCCCCTCCCCCAAGTCCCTCCTCCCTACCTTTTATCTTAGCCTGCCTGGCACACTCTCCTCATTCCTGATGAAGGGCTCATGCCCGAAACGTCGAATTTCCTATTCCTTGGATGCTGCCTGACCTGCTGTGCTTTAACCAGCAACGCATTTTCAACTGTGATCTCCAGCATCTGCAGACCTCATTTTTTACCCTTAAAAATCTATCTCAGCCTTGAATATATTTAGTGACCCAGCCTCGACAGAGCTGTGCGGTAAAGCATTCCACAGATTCACTCCCCTCAGAGAAGAAATTCCTCCTCATCTCTGTCCTAAATGTGAAACCCCTTATTCTGAGGTGTTGGTGAAGAAAGCGTTTGTTATGCTTTCGTTTATTGGTCAAAGTATTGAGTACAGGGGTTGGGAGGTCATGTTGCGGCTGTACAGGACATTGGTTAGGCCACTGTTGGAATATTGCGAGCAATTCTGGTCTCCTTCCTATCGGAAAGATGTTGTGAAACTTGAAAGGTTTCAGAAAACATTTACAAGGATGTTGCCAGGGTTGGAGGGTGTGAGCTGCAGGGAGAGGTTGAATAGGCTGGAGCTGTTTTCCCTGGAGCGCTGGAGGCTGAGGGGTGACCTTATAGAGGTTTATAAAATCATGAGGGGCATGGGATAGGTCTTTGAGGGGCTTGGATAGGGGCATAAGTTTAGGGTGGGGGAGGGGGAGATTTAAAAGGGACCTAAGGGGCAACTTTTTCATGCAGAGTGTGGTGTGTGTATGGAATGAGCTGCCAGAGGAAGTGGTGGAGGCTGGTCCAATTAAAGCATTTAAAAGGCATCTGGATGGGTATATGAATAGGAAGGGTTTGGAGGGATATGGGCCGGGTGCTGGCAGGTGGGACTAGCTTTATTTATGATATCTGGTCAACATGGATTAGTTGGACCGAAGGATCTGTTTCTGTGCTTTATATCTCTACGCCTATGACTCGTATGATGCAGTCTGGCCCTAGACTCCCATTCGGGGAATTTAGATTAGAGTGGTGCTAGCAAAGCACAGCAGTTCATGCAGCATCCTGTATTTGAGTTCTGAAGGACAAGAGGGGAACAGATTTAAATGTAATAAATTCCAATAGAGCTGGACAGATTGATGCAGGGAGAATATTTTTCCTGGTTGGGGAGTCTTGAACCAGTGAACACAGTCTCAGGACACAGGATGGACCATTTAGGGCTGAGGTGAGCACATATTTCTTCCTTCAAAGGGTAGTGAACCTGTGGAATTCTCTCCTGCAGGGGACAATGGAACATAGAACATTACAGCGCAGTACAGGCCCTCTGTGTTACGCTGACCTGTGAAACCAATCTGAAGCCTATCTAATCCATACTATTCCATTATCATCCATATGTTTATTCAATGATCATTTAAGTGCCCTTAAAGTTGGCAAGTCTACTACTGTTGGAGGCAGGGTGTTCCACACCCCTACTACTCTCTGAGTAAAGAAACTACCTCTGACATCTGTCCTAGATCTATCACCCCTCAATTTGAAGCCAAGTGCCCTCATGCTAGCCATCACCATCTGAGGAAAAAAGCTCTCGCTGTCCACCCTCTCTAATCCTCTGATCATCTTGTACGTCTCTATTAAGTCACCTCTCAACCTTCTGTAACAAAAACAACTTCAAGTCCCTTAGTCTTCCCTCTCTACCGGGCAACATCCTGGTTAATCTCCTTTGCACCCTTTCTTATGCTTCCATATCCTTCCTATAATGCAGCAGCCAGAACGGTACGCAATACTCCAGTGCAGCTGAACCAGAATTTTGTACAGCTGCAACATGACCTCATGGCTCCAAAACTCAATCCCTCTACCAATAAGAGCTAACACTCAATATGCCTCCTTAACAACCCTGTCAACCTGGGTGGCAACTTTCAGGGATCTATGTAAATGGACACCACGATCTCTCTTCATCCACACTACCAAGAATCTTACCATTAGTTCAGTATTCTGTAATCCTGTTACTCCTTCCAAAGTGAGTCACCTCACACTTTTCCACATTAACCTCCATTTGCCACCTCACAGCCCAGCTCTGCAGCTTATCTATGTCCCTCTGAAAACTGCATCATCCTTCAGCACTGTTCACAACTCCACCGACCTTAGTGTCATCTGCAAATTTATTACCCCATCCTTCTACATCTTCATCCAGGTCATTTGTAAGCATGACGAACAGCAGTGGCCCCAAAACAGACCCTTGCAGTATACCGAAGTAACTGAACTCCAGGATGAACATTTCCCATCAACTACTACCCTCTGTTTTCTTTCAGCTAGCCAATTTTTGATCCAAACCACTAAATCACAATCTCATTTTCTCTGTATTTTCTGCAATAGTCTACTGTGGGGATCCTATCAAATGCTTTACTGAAATCCTTATACACCACATCAACCACTTTACCCTCATCCACCTGTTTGGTCATCTTCTGAAAGAGCACAGCAGGTCAGGCAACACCCGAGGAGCAGGAGAATCAATGATTTGGGCATAAGCCCTTCATCAGGCATGTCGATTCTCTTGCTCCTCGGATGCTGCCTGACCTGCTGTGCTTTTCCAGCACCACACTGTCGATTCTGATCTCCAGTATCTGCAGTCCTCACTTTCTCCCACTTTCTGAAAGGATTCAATTAGGTTTGTGAGGCATGACCTACCCTTCACAAAACTGTGTTGACTATCCCTAATCAAATTATTCCTTTCTAGATGATTATAAATCCTATCTCTTATAATCCTTTCCAGCACTTTACCCACAACCAAAGTTAGGCTGACTGGTCTATAATTGCTGGAGTTGTCTCTACTCCCCTTCTTGAACAAAGGGACAACATTTGCTATCCTCCAGTCTTCTGGCAGTTTTCCTGTAGACAATGATGACATAAAGATCAAAGCCAAAGACTCTGCAAACTCCTCCCTAGCTTCCCAGAGAATCCTAGGATAAATCCTATCTGGCCCAGGGCACGTATCTATTTTCAGACTTTCCAGAATTGCTAATACCTCCTCCTTGTGAACCTCAATCCTGCCTAGTCTACTAACCTGGATCTCAGTATTCTCAACAACATTGTCATTTTCCTGTGTGAGTACTGACAAAAAATATTCATTGAGTGCCTCTCCTATATCCTCAGACACCACGCACAACTTCCTACTACCGTCCTTGACTAGCCCTAATCTTATTCTTTTATTCCTGAAAACTTTAGGGTTTTCCTTGATCCTACCTGTCAAAGAATTCTCATGTTCCCTCCTGGCTCTTCTTAGCTCTGTCTTTCCTGGCTAACTTGTAACTCTCAAGTACCCTAACTGAGCCTTCACATGTCATCCTAACATAAGCCTTCTTCCTCTTGACAAGAGACTCAACTTCTATCGTAAACCATGGTTCCCTCACTTGCCCACCTCCTCCCTGCCCGACAGGTACATACTTATCAAGGACATGCAGTAGCTGTTCCCTGAACAAGCTCCAAATTTCAATTGTGTCCACCCCCTGCAGTTTCCTTCCCCATCCTATGCATCCTAAATCTTGCCTAATTGCATCATAATTGCCTTTCCCCCAGCTATAACTCTTGCCCTGCAGTATATACCTATCCCTTATCTAACATAACTGAATTGTGACTACTATCAGCAAAGTGCTCACCTGCCTCCAAATCTAACACCTGGCCTAGCTCATTACCCAGTGGAGATCACACCATTGAATATACTCAAGAAAGCAATAGGTAGATATTCAGATTTTAAAGGTATCAAGGGGTATGGTGAGAAAATGGGAATATGGCATTGGGATGGGGGCTCAGCTGTGATCATGTGAGTAGGGAGGGGTAGGTGTGTATAATTGGCCTACTTTTGCTGTTAGTTTGTGTGTGTCTGAGCCGTTATCACCACTTTAGGCATCATGATTTTTAGATTAATTCTTTTGTCACATCTTTTATGCTGGGTTAATGACCATAAATGTAAGGATAACATATTCCAAGACCCCAGCTACTGCGGTTTATCCTGTTAACCGCATCCATCCAAAAATTGTGGTCAGTTTGCACCATTCCTTCAATAGCAGCCATTGTTTAGTTCAGGAAAGTTCAGCTTAAAATTTAAGAAAGAAATTATAGCTTTAAAAATAACTCTTCGTCTCTTGTCATGAGATATGAGAAGAATGTGTGCTCCTACGCACATTTGCGTGTTGTTTTAAAAATAGATATTTGGCACAGAGCTGAGCAGAAATTGAACAGTGTTTTAATAGTACGGGGGGTAAAACCTATGAAAGACACAGAAGGCTTTGTTTGCAATTTACACAGACATCACAAACTAACTTTATTCACATCAATATACAAAATTAAATTCATTTTTTTCATAAATTTTCTCCGAAGGGTTTGGAATGAAATGCTGCAGTGATGGGTTTGATCACAAGCTGGGGGTAGTTCACAAAGCAGCTGTTTTATTCTCAACACAGTAACACACTGATTCCCCTCTCAACGCCAAACCTAGGGCTGCTGAAATTGACAGGCAATATGCTCATCACCATTCCCATTGAAAAAAACCCAGGGGATTCCCTTTCCCATCAATTCTCTCACTTGAGGACAAGCTGGAGAAGCTAATGGACTGCTCAGACAGTGCCCCTAATTGGTAAATATATGTGGTCAGGTGGGCCAACACTGCCTTGGGCTGGTGAGTGGAGAGGGAGGAGAGGAGGGGGAAAGGGGGAGGGTAAGGGGTAGGGGGAGGTGAAGGGGGAGAGGAGGAGGAGGGGTGGGGCAGGACGGCGAGGAAGGTACGGAGGAGGGGGAGGGAAGGAAGGGATCGGGGAAAGGGAGGGAGGAGGGGGTGGAGGGAGGGGGGAAGAGAGAGAGAGATAAGGGAGTCAGTGGGGAGACAGCACACAGAAGGAGGGAGAGAATGGGGCAGGGGAGAGAAGGAAAGGGGAGCGGGAAGGGAGATAAGAGAGGGAAGGGGGATAGGGAAAAGGGAAGTGAGAGGGGAGGGGGAGGGGGAGAGGAGGTGAGGGGAGAGGGACAGAGAAAGGAGAGAAGATGTGCAGAATGAGAGGAGGGGAAGGGAGATAGAAAGGTCTGAGAATGAGGGAATGGAAGAGAATGAGAGGGGAAGGGGAAGAGAGGAGCGGGAGAGATGGGAGAAGGAGAGGTGGAGGGGAGGAACCAGAGAGAGAGTGGGGAGATGAGGTAAAGAGGGGGTGGAGGAGAGGGGTTGAGGGGGGAAGGTGGGACAGCAAGAGAGAGGCTGTTGCTGGTCAGGGACTGCTTTCATTGAGAATATGCAAGGGGAAGGTAGCAGGGAAGTGGGGGCAATGCTTTGTGGGAGGAACTGTCTCCCTCAAACAGAATCAATAGCAAGTCATGATTCATCAGCTGCAGCTACCCTGGGGACACCCTCTTGTTCCAAACGTGATCAATCAGCTTTGATTAGTATCGTGAGTAAAAATACTGTTTAACCAAATAAAGGGTCTTTGGCTGTTAACGCTCACAAGTAGCAAGTGCATCGTGATCCTCGAGTGCTCTGCCTCTTTGTAAAGGGGACTCGAACGTTTACCAACATTGCAGTTCCATTTACTCTCGTTTATTTGTTTATTTTAAGTCATTGCACAAAGTTGAGATCTAACCTGGTCCCCCCTCTCTATTTCACATCATGGTGTAGCGCAGAAATGGGACTGCTTAAAAAAAAACACGATTATTACTCAGATTTTTTCCAGATACATTCTATACTCTCATGAGTGTTACCCATTGGTTCATAGATTTCAGACATGCTCAGAGCAGGTTCAGGTCCCACCTACACCAGAGATAGGGACACTACCAATGGTGCCACAAATGCCTCCCCCCCTTCCGCATGTTTATAGGGAAATATTTCTATTCAACCTGTTCAGAGATGTCACCACATAAACCATGGCCTCCATGTCCATAGGTAGGGACATTACCACTGCACCACAAGACATACACCTGATAAGTTTGCAGAATATGCTGCAGATGGGCTCAAACATGGGATTTACTCCCCCCTCCACCCGTCACCCCCCCCCCCCCCCCCCCCCACCTCTAATCTCCAACTTGGAGATTATTTTCCCGATCACAAAGTTGTTGTTAGGTAGAAGCAGAGAATGGAGGGTCAGGAGCTGAGTGAGGGGAAACAGGAAATCCAGGGAAATGAGAGGCAGCAGGAGGAGAGATGAGATGTGCTATTGTTTTGAAGGGTCCCAGTCAAACTGCTGAGGCCTCGGGACGGACTCGATGGGGAGAAAGGATGGATTGAGAGCAGAGGGAATGATCGAGAGCCAGCAATCACAGACTTGAAAGCAAAAGAATCAAAGGTGACAGGAGGAAACGATGCAAATTTTGTGATTATGAGCGATGCTCCCTCAAAGCTGTGCATCTGCTGGCGAGTCCAGCTTTCACTGGCAAAGTGGCTTCAGCTTCCAGACACTGCTGCTGCCTTACACACACACACACCCACACCCACACACACCCACACACACACACACCCACACACACCCACCCACACACAAACACACACACACACACACAAACCCACACTCACACACACACACACACACACCCACACACACCCACACATAAACCCACTCACACACACACACACCCACACACACACAAACCCACACTCTCACACACACACACACCCACACACACACACCCACACACACACACACACAAACCCACACACACAAACCCACACACACACACACACACCCCCACACCCACAAACCCACACTCTCACACACACACACCCACACACACACATCCACACCCACACACACACCCACACACACACCCACACACACACACCCACACACACACACAAACCCCCCCACACACACTCAGACACACCCACACACACACACCCACACACACACACCCACAAACGCACCCATCCACAAACACACACACACATACCCACCCACACACACAAACACATACACCCACACAGCCCCCACACACACACCCACACACACCCACACACACACACACACCCACACCCACACCCCCCTGCACACACCCAGACACACACACCCACACCCCCCACACCCTGTCCTCACCTGCCCACATACACACCCCGTCCCCCCACACACCCACACCCCATCCCCACACCTTCTCCACACACACACATTAACCCCCACACATGTACGTACTCACAAAGACACACACACAACCCCCCTCCCACAGACACAAATGGGCACACAGACACACCTCACATACACAGACACTCGGAGCTTGCAGGGCCTCGCGAAAGACAAACCCCAGGGAATGTTCATTACGATGGACTGAATGGCCTCCTTTGGCACCGTAATAATTGTGACCTGCACAGTGCTGTCAGGCTGAATGGCCTCCTGTGCTGCTTTAATGTTACGGTTGTTTGGCGATAATTGGAACATCTTTCCTTGGGACTGTCAGTGATCACCGGGCTGCCCCTTTGCCCGAGGTTCTTGCTGCTGTTCACTGGTTAGGTAGCTGCTTCAATATGAACGGGTCTGTATGGAGCAGTGCCTGCCAGAAGGGTCACTGCACTGCGTGTCGCGGTTTCAAAAGCAAGACAGGACATGTGACAGAAGACACGAACACAGTACAGGCTGCGGAGGATGTCAGGTGGGGTGTGGTGGGGTAGGGAGTGCATGAAGCACAAAGCTGGATTGATGGCTAGCTCTTCACTGAGGGTCCAGGCAGCAGGTCACTGGGGCAGAGCCCTTAGGATGGCGTTCACTTCCTCTGCTACAGCAGTCAGCGCAAACTCAAACTGGTCCTGCACCGAGAAACAAACAGAAGGCTGCTTAGAATCCAAAATCAAAAACCATTCAGCCTTACGTTATCGCCCAGGGACACAGAGCCCATAACCCAGGCTGACGCGCCAATGCAGTGCTCAGGGGAGTGTCGCACTATCAGAGGGTCAGTGCTGAGGGAGTGTTGCACTGTCGAACGGTCAGTCCAGAGGGAATGCCGGACTGTCAGAGGGTCAGTGCTGAGGGAATGCTGCGCTGTCGAAGGGTCAGTTCTAGGGGAGTGCCGCACTGACATTGGGTCAGTGCTGAGGGAGTGCCGCACTGTCAGAGGGTCTGTGCTGAGGGAGTGCCGCTATGTTGGAGGGCCAGTACTGAGGGAGTGCTGCACTGTCGAAGGGTCAGTAATAAGGGCGTGCCGCACTGTGAGAGGGTCAGTGCTGAGGGAGTGCCGCACTGTCAAAGGGTCAGTACTAAGGGAGTGCCACACTGTCAGAGGGTCAGTGCTGAGGGTTTGCCGCACTGTCGAATGGTCAGTGCTGAGGGAGTGCAGCACTGTCAGAGGGTCAGTACTGAGGGAGTGCCGCACTGTCGAAGGGTCAGTCCTGAGGGAGTGCCACACTGTCGGAGGGTCAGTGCTGAGGGAGTGCTGTACTGTCAGAGGGTCAGTGCTGAGGGAATGCCGTCTGTCGGAGGGTCAGTGCTGAGGGAGTGCTGCACTGTTGGAGGGTCAGTACTGAGGGAGTGCTGCACTGTCAGAGGGTCAGTAATAAGGGAGTCCGCACTGTCAGAGGGTCAGCACTGAGTGCGTGCCGCACTGTCGGAGGGTCAGTGCTGAGGGAGTGCTGCACTGTTGGAGGGTCAGTACTGAGGGAGTGCTGCACTGTCAGAGGGTCAGTGCTGAGGGCGTGCCGCTCTGTGAGAGGGTCAGTGCTGAGGGAGTGCCGCACTGTCGAAATCAGTGCTGAGGGAATGCCGCACTGTTGGAGGGTCAGTGCAGAGGGAGTGACGCACTGTCAGAGGGTCAGTACTAAGGGAGTGCAGCTCTGTCAGAGGGAGATCTGTCAGACGGTTATTACTGAGGGAGTACCGCACTGTGGGAGGGTCAGTACTAAGGGAGTGCCGCATTGTCGTTGGGTCAGCACTGAGGGAGTGCCGCACTGTTCGAAGGATCAGTGCTGAGTGAGTGCTGTACTGTCAGAGAATCAGTACTGAGGGAGTGCCACTATGACGGGGGGGTCAGTGCTGAGGGAGTGCCGCACTGTCAGGGAGTCAGTACTGAGGGAGTGCTGCACTGTCGTTGGGTCAGTGCTGAGGGCGTGCAGCAATGTTCGAAGGGTCAGTGCTGAGCGAGTGCTGTACTGTTGGAGGGTCAGTGTGGAGGGAGTGCTGTACTGTCGGAGGGTCAGCACTGAGGGAGTGCCGCACTGTCAGAGAGTCAGTGCTGAGGGAGTGCCGCTGTGTCGGAGGGTCAGTACTGAAGGAGTGCCGCACTGTCAGAGGGTCAGCACTGAGGGCGTGCCGCACTGTCAGAGGGTCAGTGCTGAGGGAGTGCCGCACTGTCAGAGGGTCAGTACTGAGGGAGTGCTGCACTGTCGAAGGGTCAGTCCTGAGGGAGTGCCACACTGTCGGAGGGTCAGTGCTGAGGGAGTGCTGTACTGTCAGAGGGTCAGTGCTGAGGAAGTGCCGCACTGTTCGAAGGGTCAGCACTGAGGGAGTGCCGCACTGTCAGAGGGTCAGTGCTGAGGGAGTGCCGCTATGTCGGAGGGTCAGTACTGAAGGAGTGCCGCACTGTCAGAGGGTCAGCACTGAGGGCGTGCCGCACTGTCAGAGGGTCAGTGCTGAGGGAGTGCCGCACTGTCAGAGGGTCAGTACTGAGGGAGTGCCACTAGGACGGGGGGGTCAGTGCTGAGGGAGTGCCGCACTGTCAGGGAGTCAGTACTGAGGGAGTGCTGCACTGTCGTTGGGTCAGTGCTGAGGGCGTGCAGCAATGTTCGAAGGGTCAGTGCTGAGCGAGTGCTGTACTGTTGGAGGGTCAGTACTAAGGGAGTGCCGCACTGTCTTTGGGTCAGTGCTGAGGAAGTGCCACACTGTCAGAGGGTCAGTGCTGAGGGTTTGCCGCACTGTCAGAGGGTCAGTACTGAGGGAGTGCTGCACTGTCGAATGGTCAGTGCTGAGGGAGTGCAGCACTGTCAGAGGGTCAGTACTGAGGGAGTGCCGCACTGTCGAAGGGTCAGTCCTGAGGGAGTGCCACACTGTCGGAGAGTCAGTGCTGAGGGAGTGCTGTACTGTAAGAGGGTCAGTGCTGAGGGAGTGCCGTCTGTCGGA
Source organism: Hemiscyllium ocellatum (assembly GCF_020745735.1). NCBI lineage: Eukaryota > Metazoa > Chordata > Chondrichthyes > Orectolobiformes > Hemiscylliidae > Hemiscyllium > Hemiscyllium ocellatum. The sequence continues at coordinate 8,407,207 of NC_083407.1, read as the reverse complement.
GGGTCAGTGCTGAGGGAGTGCTGCACTGTTGGAGGGTCAGTACTGAGGGAGTGCTGCACTGTCAGAGGGTCAGTAATAAGGGAGTCCGCACTGTCAGAGGGTCAGCACTGAGTGCGTGCCGCACTGTCGGAGGGTCAGTGCTGAGGGAGTGCTGCACTGTCAGAGGGTCAGTGCTGAGGGTGTGCCGCACTGTGAGAGGGTCAGTGCTGAGGGAGTGCCGCACTGTCGAAATCAGTGCTGAGGGAATGCCGCACTGTTGGAGGGTCAGTGCAGAGGGAGTGACGCACTGTCAGAGGGTCAGTACTAAGGGAGTGCAGCTCTGTCAGAGGGAGATCTGTCAGACGGTTATTACTGAGGGAGTACCGCACTGTGGGAGGGTCAGTACTAAGGGAGTGCCGCATTGTCGTTGGGTCAGTACTGAGGGAGTGCCGCACTGTTCGAAGGATCAGTGCTGAGTGAGTGCTGTACTGTCAGAGAATCAGTACTGAGGGAGTGCCGCTATGACAGGGGGTCAGTGCTGAGGGAGTGCCGCACTGTCAGGGAGTCAGTACTGAGGGAGTGCTGCACTGTCGTTGGGTCAGTGCTGAGGGCGTGCAGCAATGTTCGAAGGGTCAGTGCTGAGCGAGTGCTGTACTGTTGGAGGGTCAGTGTGGAGGGAGTGCTGTACTGTCGGAGGGTCAGCACTGAGGGAGTGCCGTCTGTCGGAGGGTCAGTGCTGAGGGAGTGCTGCACTGTTGGAGGGTCAGTACTGAGGGAGTGCTGCACTGTCAGAGGGTCAGTAATAAGGGAGTCCGCACTGTCAGAAGGTCAGCACTGAGTGCGTGCCGCACTGTCGGAGGGTCAGTGCTGAGGGAGTGCTGCACTGTTGGAGGGTCAGTACTGAGGGAGTGCTGCACTGTCAGAGGGTCAGTGCTGAGGGAGTGCCGTCTGTCGGAGGGTCAGTGCTGAGGGAGTGCTGCACTGTTGGAGGGTCAGTACTGAGGGAGTGCTGCACTGTCAGAGGGTCAGTAATAAGGGAGTCCGCACTGTCAGAGGGTCAGCACTGAGTGCGTGCCGCACTGTCGGAGGGTCAGTGCTGAGGGAGTGCTGCACTGTTGGAGGGTCAGTACTGAGGCAGTGCTGCACTGTCAGAGGGTCAGTGCTGAGGGAGTGCCGCACTGTCGAAGGGTCAGTCCTGAGGGAGTGCCACACTGTCGGAGGGTCAGTGCTGAGGGAGTGCTGTACTGTCAGAGGGTCAGTGCTGAGGGAGTGCCGCACTGTTCGAAGGGTCAGTACTGAGCGAGTGCTGTACTGTTGAAGGGTCAGTACTGAGGGAGTGCCGCACTGTCAGAGGGTCAGTGCTGAGGGAGTGCTGCACTGTCAGACGTTCAGTGCTGAGGGAGTGCCGCACTTTCAAAGGGTCAGTATTGAGGGAGTGCTGCATTGTCGAAGGGTCAGTGCTGAGGGAATGCCGCACTGTCAGAGGGTCAGTACTGAGGGAGTGCCACACCGTTGAAGGGTCAGCGCTGAGGGAGTGCCGCACTGTCGGAGGGTCAGTGCAGAGGGAGTGACGCACTGTTAGAGTAGGTACTGACGGAGTGCCACATTGTCGAAGCGTCAGTCCTGAGGGAGTGCTGTACTGTTGGAGCGTCAGTACTGAGGAAGTGCTGCACTGTCAGATGGTCAGTGCTGAGGGAGTGTCGCACTGTCGAAGGGTCAGTCCTGAGGGAGTGCCACACTGTCGGAGGGTCAGTGCTGAGGAAGTGCTGTACTGTCAGAGGGTCAGTGCTGAGGGAGTGCCGCACTGTTCGAAGGGTCAGTACTGAGGGAGTGCCGCACTGTTCGAAGGGTCAGTGCTGAGCGAGTGCTGTACTGTTCGAAGGGTCAGTACTGAGGGAGTGCCGCACTGTCAGAGGGTCAGTGCTGAGGGAGTGCTGCACTGTCAGACGTTCAGTGCTGAGGGAGTGCCGCACTTTCAAAGGGTCAGTATTGAGGGAGTGCTGCATTGTCGAAGGGTCAGTGCTGAGGGAATGCCACACTGTCAGAGGGTCAGTACTGAGGGAGTGCCACACCGTTGAAGGGTCAGCGCTGAAGGAGTGCCGCACTGTCGGTGGGTCAGTGCAGAGGGAGTGACGCACTGTTAGAGTCAGTACTGACGGAGTGCCACATTGTCGAAGCGTCAGTCCTGAGGGAGTGCTGTACTGTTGGAGCGTCAGTACTGAGGAAGTGCTGCACTGTCAGATGGTCAGTGCTGAGGGAGTGCCGCACTGTCAGAGAGTCAGTACTAAGGGAGTGCCGCATTGTCCTTGGGTCAGTGCTGAGGGAGTGCCGCACTGTCGGAGGGTCAGTGCAGAGGGAGTGACGCATTGTTAGAGGGTCAGTACTGACGGAGTGCCGCATTGTCGAAGCGTCAGTCCTGAGGGAGTGCTGTACTGTTGGAGCGTCAGTACTGAGGAAGTGCTGCACTGTCAGATGGTCAGTGCTGAGGGAGTGCCGCACTGTCAGAGGGTCATTACTGAGGGAGTGCCGCACTTTCGAAGGGTCAGTACTGAGGGAGTGCCACACTGTCGAATGGTCTGTGCTGAGGGAATGCAGCACTGTCAGAGGGTCAGTGCTGAGGGAGTGCAGCACTGTCAAAGGGTCAGTACTGAGGGAGTGCCGCACTGTCAGAGGGTCAGCACTGAGGGGGTAACGCACTGTGAGAGGGTCAGTGCTGAGGGACAGCCGCACTGTTGGAGGGTCAGTGCTGCACTGTCGGAGGGTTAGTACTGAGGGAGTGCTGCACTCTTGGAGGCTTCTTCATTTTGATGAGACATGAAATCCCTGCAGTGGATGTGAACTATCTCTCAGAAAAAGAAGGGAGTTCTCCCCAGTGTCCTGGAGATAATATTTAACCTTCAACTCAGACCAAAATCATTTTGTTATCACATAACTGCCTGGAGGGAGCTGACAATGGCTGTTGCATCAATACTTTGTAAACGTGTCCACACTCCAATGGTGTGATATCAGTGAAACAATCTGGGACACCCTAAAATCACGAAGGACGCCACAGAAATGAAAGTTCACCTTTGTAGAGTTTGACTTTGCTCCATCTCACAGAAAATATCCCAACTGGTTTCCAGGCTGTTATTTAGAAGGATTGCTTTGTAACAAACTGAGATATGGATTGTTTTGTAACAATCTGGTCAGTAAACAGAGTGCACAGATTTAAGATAATTCCTGGGGCAGAATATCAAAAGCAAGTTCTGGTCTGATAAGGGCTGTTGGTGGAGAATGCAGATTCAACAGGCACTTTCACATGGGAACTATATGAAAAGGAAAAAGAACTTTAAGGAGAGGGATTGGGATTGATAGAACTATTTTTATTCTTCTGTGGGCTCCAGGGATCATGGGTGAGCCCAATAGTTGTTGTCCATCCCCAGCTGCCCTTGACCTGTGTGGTTTGCCGGGACATTTCAGAGGGCAGTTAACATCCAATCACATTGGCTGTGGGTCTGGCGTCACATGGATGCCAAACCAGGCAAGGGTGGCAGAATTCCCTAAATGTTTCCCTTAGAGCATCAGTTAACCAGACGGGTTTTTTTGTTTGTAAAACACCAATCAGGGCAGCACGTTGACTCAGGGGGGTTAGCACTCAGGGGTGACCCGGGTTCGATTCCAGCCTCGGGCGACTGTCTGTGTGGAGTTTGCACATTCTCCCCGTGTCTGCGTGGGTTTCCACCGGGTGCTCCGGTTTCCTCCAGGTTCGGAGGATTGGCCATGCTAAATTGCCCGTAGTGTTCAGGGATGTATAGGTTAGGTGGGTGAGCCATGGGAAATGCAGTGTTACAGGGATAGGGGGTGTGTCTGTGTGGGTTTCTCTTCAGAGGGTTGGTGTGGATTCGATGGGCCAAATGGCCTACTTCCACACCGTTGGGATTCTATGAATTATCATGATGACAATTAAGATTAGCTTTAGGCTGCCAATTTATTGACTGAATTTAAATTCCATTACACCCCCAGAGCATTAGCCTGGGCTTTGGGATGAATAGCTGAAAATGTGTTGCTGGTTAAAGCACAGCAGGTCAGGCAGCATCCAAGGAACAGGAAATTCGACGTTTCGGGCATAAGCCCTTCATCAGGAATCATGCCCGAAACATCAAATTTCCTATTCCTTGGATGCTGCCTGACCTGCTGTGCTTTAACCAGCAACACATTTTCAGCTCCGATCTCCAGCATCTGCAGACCTCATGTTTTACCCTTTGGGATGAATATCCCAGTAACATTAGCACTTTGTTCTGGTCTATCTTTAGAGCTGGCATCGGCTCAATGGGCAGATTTGTCCACATTCTGTGATGTGTGAGTACATGGCATTGGCATTCTTAGTGTTATTAGCTGGAGCCCGAACCTGGGGATGTCAGATTGTGAGTGGGTAAGTGGACCTGGACACTAAGCCACTAAGGGGATGCGCTGAGAACGTGATGCCAAGGCTGGGTCTCCGTCACACTCTGAAAGGAAACGCTGCGGTAGTCCCACACACACACTGGAAACTCAATTCTGAAATCACCCAGATTCCAGTAGGATTAACATTACCTTAGTGCGCACCATGCCAGGTCTCTGATCGCGTATGTGTTCAAGAGTAGCAGCAATATCGATTTCCTTCACACCTAAGGCCCAGATGATAAACATCAATGAGAGGGGGGTTCATGGTGACAAAGGCATGTTATACCACAAGCACAGACACCGTCCTTTAAAAACCTGTGTTTAGCAAACCAACAGACCTTGCAATGGGGGTAAATACTGATCTTAGGTCCTTATGGATTCACCTACTGAAATCAATTGAAAATGGAATAATGCAGGATGTAAAACATGCAGCTAAATCAGTGTCAGTCAGTTTAGTCCATTGGGACAAAGTCAAAATTATCCCCATAGAATACAGAACATAGAACATTTGCAGCGCAGTACAGGCCCTTCGGCCCTCGATGTTGTGCCAACCTGTGAATCCAATCTGAAGCCCATCTATCCTACACTATTCCATTATCATCCGTATGTGTATTCAAAGACCATTTAAATGTTGAAGTTGGCAAGTCTGTTAGAAATAGTCTGCAGTTTTATTCATACTTTTGAGTGAACTTGTTCTAATATGCTATGGCACACCTCTGGAGTAGCTGGGACTTGAACCATGCTTCCTTGCAGGAAACTTAAAAGCTGACTGTAAGAGCTTCTATAAATATCTGAAAAAAATTAATATTAGATTACTTACAGTGTGGAAACAGGCGCTTTGGCCCACACTGACCCGCAACCCACCCATACCCCTACATTTACCCCTTACCTAACACTACGGGCAATTTAGCATGGCCAATTCACCTAACCTGCACATCTTTGGATTGTGGGAGGAAACCGGAGCACCCGGAGGAAATCCACACAGACACGGGGAGAACGTGCAAACTCCACACAGGGAGTCGCCTGAGGCGGGAATTGAACCCGGGTCTCTGGCGCTGTGAGGCAGCAGTGCTAACCACTGTACCACCGTGCCGCCCACATGGACAAATGTAGGTTCCTTACAATCAGAAGCCAGGGAATTTACAACAGGGAACAAAGAAATTGAGCATCTAGTTTAGTTCTGTTTACTTTACAAAAGACATAACCTCCCAGAAGTACTAGAGAACTAAGAGTCTGGAGATAAGGCAGAATTAAAGGGAATTAACGGCCACACTTAGAGTCATAGAGATGTAGAGCATGGAAACAGACCCTTCGGTCCAACCCGTCCATGCCCAGCAGATGTCCCAACCAATCTAGTCCCACCTGCCAGCACCTGGCCCATATCCCTCCAAACCCTTCCTATTCATAAACCCATCCAAATGCCTCTTAAATGTCGTAATTGTACCAGCCTCCACCACATCCTCTGGCAGCTCATTCTATACGCATACCACCCTCTGCGTGAAAAAGTTGCCCCTTAAGTCTCATTTATATCTTTCCTCTCTCACCCTAAACCTATGCCCTCTAGTTCTGGACTCCCCAATTCCAGGGAAAAGACTTTGTCTATTTATCCTATCCATGCCCCTCATAATCTTGTAAACCTCTATCAGGTCATCCCTCAGCCTCCGACACTCCAGCGAAAACAGCCCCAGCCTGTTCAGCCTTTCCCTGTAGCTCAAATCCTCCAACCCTGGCAACATCCTTGTAAATCTTTTCTGAACCCTTTCAAATTTCACAACATCTTTCCGATAGGAAGGAGACCAGAACTGCACGCAATATTCTGACAGTGGTCTAACCAATGTCCTGTACAGCCGCAACATGACCTCCCAACTCCTGTACTCAATACTCTGATCAATAAAGGAAAGCATATCAAACACCTTCTTCACTATCCTATCTACCTGCGACTCCACTTTCAAAGAGCTATGAACCTGCACTTCAAGATCTCTTTGTTCAGCAACACTCCCCAGGACCTTACCATTAAGTGTATAAGTCCTGCTAAGATTTGCTTTCCCAAAATGCAGCACCTCGCATTTATCTGAATTAAACTCCATCTGCCACTTCTCAGCCCATTGGCCCACCTGGTCCAGATCCTGTTGTAATCTGAGGTAACCCTCTTCGCTGTCCACTACACCTCCAATTTTGGCGTCATCTGCAAACTTGCTAACTGTACCTCTTATGCTCACATCCAAATCACTAATGTAAATGACAAAAAGTAGAGGACCCAACATCGATCCTTGTGGCAATTCACTGGTCACAGGCCTCTGAAAAACAACTCTCCACCACCACCTTTGAGCCAGTTCTGTATCCAAATGGCTAGTTCTCCCTTTATTCCATGAGATCTAACCTTGCTAATCATTCTCCCTTGGGGAACATTGTCGAAAGCCTTACTGAAGTCCATATAGATCACATCTACTGCTCTGTCCTCATCAATCCTCTTTGGTACTTCTTCAAAAAACTTAATCGGGTTTGTGAGACATGATTTCTATTGGAATATTGCGCACAGTTCTGGTCCCCATAGGATGTGGATGCTTTGGGGAGGGTACAGAAAAGGTTTACCAGGATGGTGTCTGGTCTGGGGGTGTGTAGCAATGAAGAAAGGTTGGATGGACTGGGTTTGTTTTCACTGGAACAGAGGAGGTTGAGGGATGACCTGATAGAAGTTTATAAGATTGTGAATGGCATGGATCGAGTGGCAAGTATGGGGGGTTTTCCCAGGGTGGAGGGGTCAATTAATCAGGGACACAGGTTCAAGGTGCGAGGGGGGGATGTTTAAAAGAGATGTGCGAGCCAAGTTTTTCACACAAAGGGTGGTGAGTGTCTGGAATGCACTGCCAGAGGAGGGGGTGGAAGCAGACACAGTAGCAGCATTCAAGGAACACCTGGACGGATATAGGGATAGGAAGGGAATAGAGGGATACAGATCCTCTAAGTGAAGACAGTTTTAGGATGGAAGGGCAAAATGTGTCAGCGCAGGTTTGAAGGGCTGAAGGGCCCGTTTTTGAGCTGTATTTTTTTTGGAATCAGTATTAGCAAAATAAAAAAAATGGTGTTGGGAATATTAATGGGATTAAAAGCTGTCACATCCCCAGGGCCCGTTAACCTATACCCCAGAATACTAAAGGAAATGGCTCTTGAAATATGAGATATATTTCAAAGTTTTATAGACCCTGAAGCAGTTGCTACCAATTGGAGAAGTGGCGAAGTTGAACAGAATCGCAGGCAACGGTACGTCGCTACCCAACAGGCTCAACACATTCTACCCTCGCTTTCACCAGGAGAGTGAAATGAAGGAGCTGCTCGCTAACAGTTTCATAGTCACATTTACCAGTGTTTCTTTCCAGATTTTTAAAACCATATTCATCGGCTCTGGAGTGACATGGTGGCTCAGTGGTTAGCACTGCTACATTACAGCGCTGCTACGTTACAGCGCTGCTACGTTACAGCGCTGCTACATTACAGCGCTGCTACGTTACAGCACTGCTACGTTACAGCGCTAGGGACCTGGGTTTGAGTCATGCCTCGGGTGACTGTGTGGAGTTTGCACATTCTCCCCGTTTCTGTGCGGGTTCCCTCCGGGTGCTCTGGTTTCCTCCCACAGTCACAAAAATGTGCAGGTTAGGGTGAATTGGCCATGGGAAATTGCCCATAGTGTTCAGGGATGTATAGGTTAGGGGCAAATATAGGGTAGGCGGAATGGGTCTGGTTGGGTTACTCTTTGGAGGGTCGGTGTGGACTTATTGGACCAAAGGGCCTGTTTCCACACTGTAGGGATTCTATAATCTGCTTAATCTGTCATTGTGGGAGGAGCACTAAGCCTCTGTACATTTTCTGGGACAGGAGTCCGGGTTCCTAGTCTAGTAACATGTCCACAGTTAATATTTCAGGGAAGGTGATTCAGAGTGCATCATAGAAGGTGCTGCTCCATTGAAATATTTACTTCCATCCTTGCAACATGGTGAGTGCTCAGAGTTGATTGTGTCCTGAACCTGTGGACAATGCCCTACTTTCTACAGAGTTGCAGGCAGCTCAGTCCCAGCTGAAGGCAATCGCTACTCTCAATCTACTGATACATCGGAGTCAAAGTGTGTAAACTCTTTACTTCCACTTTCTGATGAGGGTCAAACATCTTCATCTGACGGCTGTCTCACTCATGAGTTGGAGGTTTCCACATCCTCAGTTGTGTCACTGCAGGACTGCTACTTATTTAGCATTATCTCCATCACTGGGAATAATAGTTTTTTCTTGAAAGATAAGACATTGAAATGTTGACCCTGAGACTGCGCCGGCTCAATATTTGTCAGCAAAGTCAAATTGGCTGTATCAATTTGCTCTCAAATTGATTCTGCTGTCTAAATAACTTATAAATAACTATAATCGCTTTGGAAGTGCAGTCCTCTCCCTTCTGAGGGCTGCTGTTTGTCCATTTACACTTTTTCAGCTCCTCACTGTCTGTCTGGGTCTCCGTAATGTCAGAGGTCACAGTCCAACAGGTTTATTTTAAATCACAAGCTTTCAGAGCACTGCCCCTTCATCAGGTGAAGTCAAAGAATATAACCTGGTGTGGTGTGACCTCTGACCTTGTCCACCCCAGTCCAACACCGGAATCCCCACATCATGGGTCTCCTTAAAGCAGAGATGGTCTTAAAGTGGTCAACTCACTTTCCTTATGAAGACATTGTCCTCCTCAGTTGAGTGGGTTCTTCTCACCGTTGTTAACTTTGAGGTTTTTATGTTGAATTTTGGGGTTGCATCCATTGGGCGGTTGGGTTCCAGTGGTACCACTGACCTTCTTTGTTCATTAACCTGGTCTCCTTAAAGCAGAGACGGTCTTAAAGTGGACACGAGCCCTTCCTGAAGAAGATTCTCCTGCTCCTTGGATGCTGCCTGCGCTTTTCCAGCAACACATTTTCAGCATTAACCTGGTCAGGCAGGAATGTCCTGACCTTATTACAGTCTTAAAACTTCTTCCATCTTCCTTTACGGTCTGTCCTCAATTTTTTAAGATTATCCGTTTATCTCTGTAAATGCATCTACCCCCATCACATTTCGAGTCCTGGGAAAGGACTGCAATCAGGTGGGGGCAGGTCCAATGGGCATTTGAAGAGAGGCACTGGGATGGTAATTTAGACAGAAATGGTGAGCGGGGACATGGGGAAAATGCAGGGGATTGGCACTGGGTAACAGAATCGGTGCAGATACAATGTGCTCCCTCTGCATCGTAATGATCCTATAATTTCCATAAGTACTTTTCCAATACCATGGCCTCAGGATTAATTCATTTCCAGCCCTTACTCTGGTTAAGGTGCCTCATGGATCCCCTGGGGCAAGTGGGACTTGAACCCAGATTTTCTGTCCCATTACCATTACACCACAACATTCAATCCTCTTTTCTCCACTAAATCCAAGGGTCTGACTAATCAGCAGCAGCAAGCCAGCACTGAGTCTGGACAAGAAGAGGTACTACTCTTTCACAACAAGAGGGAGTTGAATTAGAGCATTAGACCAAGAGAACATTCAGTCGTGAAGTATCATTGCAAAGATTGTCAGGAGGTAGGGATGAGACATCTATCTCCATTGAGCTCAATTGTTCCTTTCCCGCGTGAAATCATCTGATTGGGTGGGGCATAATGTAGCTTCAGTAAGGCCTTTGATAAGGTTCCACATGGTAGGCTGGTGGAGAAAATGCAGAAGCACGGGATAGAAGGTGATTTAGCAGTTTGGATTAGAAACTAGCTTTCTGTAAGAAGGCAGCGAGTGGTGGTTGATGGAAAATGTTCAGCCTGGAGTCCAGTTACTAGTGGTGTGCCACAAGGATCTGTTTTGGGACCACTGCTGTTTGTCATTTTTATAAATGACTTAGACGCAGGCATAGGTGGATGGGTTAGTAAGTTTGCAGATGATACTAAAGTCAGTGGGCAGTTTGGAAGAATGTTACAGGTTGCAGGGGGACTTGGATAAACTGCAAAATTGGGCTGAGAGGTGGCAAATGGAGTTCAATGCAGATGATTCACTTTGGGAAGAATAACAGGAAGGCAGAGTATTGGGTCAATGGAAAGATTCTTGGTAGTGTGGATGTGCAGAGGGATCTTAGAGGCCATGTACATAGATCCCTGAAAGTTGCCACCCAGATTGATAGTGCTGTTAAGAAGGCATATGGTGTGTGTTAGGTTTTATCGATTGAGGGATTGCGTTCCGGAGCCGCAATATCATGCTGCAATTATACAAAACACTAGTGTGGCCACACTTGGAATATTGTGTACAGTTCTGGTCGCCATATTTCGAGAAGGATGTGGAAGCATTGGAAAAGGTGCGGAGGAGATTTACCAGGATGTTGCCTGGTCTGGAGGGAAGGTCTTGCGAGGAAAGGCTGAGAGACTTGGGTTTGTTCTCATTGGAAAGAAGAAGGCTCAGAGGGGATTTGATAGAGACACACAAGATAATCAGAGAATTAGATAGGGGAGACAGTGAAAGTCTTTTTCCTTGGATGATGATGTCAGCTTGTACAAGGGGCATAACTACAAATTGAGGGGTGATAGATTTAAGACAGATGTCAGAGGCAGGTTCTTTACTCAGAGAGTGGTAAGGGCGTGGAATGCCCTACCTACCAGTAGGTAACTCAGCCACATTAGGGAGATTTAAACAATCCTTGGATAAGCACATGGATGATGATGGGATAGTGTAGGGGGAATGAGATGAGAATAGTTCACAGGTCAGCGCAACATCGAGGGCTGAATGGCCTGTTCAGCACTGTATTGTTCTCTGTTCTATGTTCAGCATTAACTGTTTCATAACCATTATCTTACAGAACAAAGGTGTGCAGTGCCACACGCTCACTCGAGAATTACCTTTGGACATTCTGTTGAGAACCATATCGATTAAAATGTATGTTCCAGTTCTTCCAGCCCCATCACTGTAAAATGAAAACAATCAGGTTAGCGCCAAGGCAGTGCACCGTGAGATCTGACTGTGTGTTCATGGAGGGGGAGGTGTGTAACTTTTTGCTTGTCCTACTGCTCCCCAGATGCTGCCTGACCTGCTGTGCTTTTCCAGCACCACTCTAATCTAGAGTCTGATTTCCAGCATCTGCAGTCCCCATTTCTGCCTTGCTCATTTAAACAAACAGTCCCTCACCAGGAATTGTCGGGGCACTGCTCCCTCAAGGAGAAATTACAAATTTGCGTGGAGCTACAGTTGAAAATGTACCACAGAGCCTCTTCCACACGGAGTTCAGAAAGCAGAAACGTTAAGCCGTTAATGTTTACGATTTAGATATTTATAACTCACCGGGAGGACAGTGAGAGAATTAATGGCTCCACCCGTCAGGAAGGATGGCAGATCCTGCAAAGGAGAGTTCAGGGATAGGCAGCTTTGTAGAATTCATAATTGGGATATGGGCACAACCCATCCCTTAGTGCCCATCACCCAAAGATGATGGTGAGCTGCCTTTGTGTTCCTGTATGGATTACCCCATTCCAGAGGGCAGTTAAAAGACAACTACATTGCGTTGGGTCTGGAGTCACATGTAGTCCAGACCAAGTAAGGGAGTTCAGTGAACCAGATGGGTTTACACGTGAAACCAGTATCTTCATCATCATTATTAAAGGCACACACATTTCATTTCAGTCCTCGAGATTACTCGTGCAGTAATATTAACACAATGTTACTCGGCTCATAAGCTATTTGGAGAGAGGAAAAGCTGGATTGCCTTCATTAGTGAAGTCAAAAAGTGTTGTGCTGGAAAAGCACAGCAGGTCAGGCAGCATCTGAGGAGCAGGACAGTTCAGGTATCAAACATAAGCTCTTCATCAGGAATGCTGGGGCCCAAGGGGACTGAGAGATAAATGGGAGAGGGTTGAGGCATGGGGGGCCGGTAACTGGGAATGTGATAAGTAGATGAAGGTGGGGGCGATGGTGATAGGTTGGAGAGGAGGGTGGAGGGGATAGGTGGGAAGGAAGATGGACGGGTCATGAGGGTGGTGTCGAGTTGGAGGGTTGGATCTGGGGTGAAGTGGGGGGAGGGAAATGAGGAAACTGGTGAAATCCACATTGATCCTGTGTGGTTGGAGGGTCCTGAGGCGGAAGATGAGGCGTTCTTCCTCCAGGCATCAGTGGCTAGAATTTGGCGGCAAAGGAGACCAAGTCCTTGGCATGTCCTTGGCAGATTGGAAGAGAGAGTTGAAGTGGTCAGCCATGGGGCAGTGGGGCTGCTTAGTGCTTGTGTCCCAGAGATGTTCTCTGAAATGTTCCGTGCGTTGGTATCCTGTCTCCCTGATGTACAGGAGACTACACCGAGAGCAACGGACACAGTAGATGAGAAGTTTGGAGGTGCAGGAAAATCTCTGCCGTTGTTGTGGAAGGATCCTTTGGGGCCTTGGATGGAGGTGAGAAGGGAGGTGTGGTTGCACGTTTTACACCTCTTGCACCCACATCTTTCCCCCTCACCTCTGTCCAAGGCCCCAAAGGATCCTTCTACATCCGACGGGGATTTTCCTGCATCTCCAAACACCTCATCTACTATGTTCGTTACTCTCGATATGGTCTCCTCTACTATCAGGGAGACAGGATGTCAACTCATGGAATATTTCAGGAAACATCTCTGGGACATGTGCCCTAATCAACCCCACCATCCTGTGGTTGACCACTTCAACTCCCCCTCCCACTCCACCAAGGACATGCAAGTCCTGGGCCTCTTCCACCATCAAATCCTATCCACCCTATGCCTGGAGGAAGAACGCCTCATCTTCCACCTTGGGACCCTCCAACCACATGGAATTAATGTTGATTTCACCAGTTTCATTATTTCTCCCCCCACACCCCCCCCCCACCTCATCCCAGATCTCACCCTCCAACTCACCACCGCCCTTTGACCTGTCCTGTCCATCTTCCTTCCCACCTGTCAGCTCCACCCTCCTCTCTGACCTATCACCTTCACCCCCTCACCTTCATCGACCTATCACTTTCTCAGTCACCTTCCCCAAAGCCCCACCCCCCTCCCTTTTATCTCTTAGCCCCTTGGGCCATCCCCCATATTCCTGATGAAGGGCAAATGCCTGAAACGTCGACTCTCCTGCTCCTCGGATGCTGCCTGACCGGCTGTGCTTTTCCAGCACTTTTCGACTGATTGCCAGCTTCTGCAGTCCTCACTTTCTCCTAGAGAGAAGAGAGAAGGGAGATTTCAGAGAATTCTTTTTCAGAGTGCAATGAAAGAGAAACTATTTTGAGGAGGGTGAAGTAACCAGAGGGACACAAACTTAAGATAATTGGAGGGAAAGAAGTGAGGAGAACCTTTGTAAAAACTTATTGAGTCGTAAGGGATCTGGAATGTAGTGTCAGAAATGGTCATGGCAACAGCTGCATCAGTCAGGAGAGATGATAGGGTCACTGGACTGATAACCCAGAGAGTAAAAAATGAGGTCTGCAGATGCTGGAGATCACAGCTGCAAATGTGTTGCTGGTCAAAGCACAGCAGGTTAGGCAGCATCTCAGGAATAGAGAATTCGACGTTTCGAGCATAAGCCCTTCATCAGGAATGATAACCCAGAGAGCCAGGCTAATGCCTTGGAGTGAATCCCACTATGGCGAAAGTGTGTACTGCAGATGCTAGAGATCAGAGTCAAGATTGGAGTAGTGCTGGAAAAGCACAGCAGGTCAGGCAACATAAGTTTGAATTCCACTAATAAATCTGATTACGCTCTTTTCTCTGTAATGGTGACCATGACAACCATCATCGACTGTTGTGAAACCTCATCTGGTTCACTAATGTCCTTCAGGGAAGGAAACTGCCATCCTTACCTGGTCTGGCCTACATATGACCCCAGACCCACAGCAATGTGGTTGAAATTTAACTGCCCTTTGGGTAATTAGGGATGGGCAATAAATTCTGGTCTAGCCAGGGATGCTTTAATCCCGTGAATGAATTTTTAAAAAAATCAAATGGGGAGATACATGGAATAAGCTGGGAAGTACCAATCTAATTATGCGTGATATAGATACAGGAAATGTTGTTCCAATTAAGCACCATCCTTATAGACTTAACCCTCTAAAGTTGGCACAGGTTCAAAAAGAGATTGAACGCATGGTCAAAGACAACATAACTGAAGTAAGTTGCAGCGACTGGAGCTCACCCATAGTAATGGTGATGTGACTGACTCTTAACTGTCCCCTGAAATGAGCGAGAACCACTTAATTCAAGAGCAGTTATGGATGGGTTGGATATGATAGTGATGCCAACATCCCACGAAAGAGTAATTAAAAACTTTCAAAAGGGGAAACTGAACAAGCACATGAGAGGGGAATGGGATCATGCTCTGCACTGTTACTGAGGGGCCCAAGGCTCTTAAAAACTGAGTCAAGCCATTCATTTCACATTTGACATGGAGTCGCTAGACTTTTTTTAGATTACTTACAGTGTGGAAACAGGCCCTTCGGCCCAACAAGTCCACACCGACCCGCCGAAGCACAACCCACCCATACCCCTACATTTACCCCTTCACCTAACACTACGGGCAATTTAGCATGGCCAATTCACCTGGCCCGCACATCTTTGGACTGTGGGAGGAAACCGGAGCACCCGGAGGAAACCCACGCAGACACAGGGAGAACATGCAAACTCCACACAGTCAGTCGCCTGAGGCGGGAATTGAACCTGGGTCTCTGGCGCTGTGAGGCAGCAGTGCTAACCACTGTGCCACCGTGCCGCCCTCTTGGCATACGTGGCAGCCATTGTTCTGAGTGTGCATCTCACAGATTCCTATCCAATTTCTAATGAATTCCTCTTAATGAAGCAGTAGCCAGTGCTCATTTACAAAGTTGGAGGAAGCTTGCCGACAGCTCCTTACCTGCAGTGAACGATTATAGGGCAAGAGCGACCTCTATAACACTTGTTCACCTTCCTGCAGAACAAAAAGAAAACCATGACAGAGTATTGAGGGCACAGGAACAGGCCAATCGGCCCAACTGCGCTGTGCTGGTATTTATGTTCCACACACACCTCTTCCCTCACCCAAACCCTGAACCCCACCCACCTCCCCTTCCAAGCATCTCCCCGAATTCCTCCCACTGTCACATGCTGCGGGAACTCGTTTCTCGGCTGGTCAACCCTCCTTCACTTCAGGAGCTGATCCGAGGAGGTTGTTGTGTCTCTATCTCGTGCCCACACTGAGAGCCAGGGTGCTCCGAACGCAGGTGCACCTCAAAGAGCAAATTCCAACAACTCCAATGCGGAGCGGTTTGAGCTGAGATGTTTCAGGGTAATGCTAGATGTTGATAAACCAGGAGAAACTATCCAGAGGTGGGAGGGTCAGAAACCAGAGGATTTTAGCTCACTGGCAAAACAAAATCGTTGGGGGGGGGAGCGCGGTCAATGAAGAGATTTGCTTTTCTCTGTTCAGCAGATGGTTGTGATCGGGAATGTGGAAAGGATGTTTCCCGTGGGGCTGGGGGAGGTTTCAAAAAGAGGAAACTGCGCCTGCATTCTCTAGAGTTCACAAAAGCGATAGATGAGCTTACAGAATCACACACCATTTTTACAGGGTCCGACAGGGTGGATGCAGGGAGTACGTTGCCCCCTCTCTGGGGACAGAAGGGCAGGGGAGGCAAGTCTAGATGCAGGGACACGGTCTAAGAATAAGGGGCAAGCCATTTACGGCTCAGAGGAGGAGGAATCTCTTCACACTGAAGATGGTGAATCCATTTCTGGGAATTCATTCATTGATAGACTGCTGGCTACCAAAGACAGCAAGAGAACGTGGCAAAATGGTTTGGAGATGGAAGATCAGGTTGAATGGCTGAGAAGGCTTGATGGGCCAAATGGCCTACTCTTGCTCCCGAGGAGCGTCCTGTCTGGAAGTGTGGTCAAAGATTCAACAGAGACTTTCAGAAAATGTGGAGACATACATAAATGTGTACATTTGAAAAGGTGAAACTTACAGGGCTTGTGGGAAAAGACAGAGAGAGAGGAGGGGGGAACTAACTGGATAGCTCTTTCAAAGGGGTGACATAGACATGATTGGCCAAATGGCCTCCATCTGTGGTCTAGAAAGATTACTGTTGTGAGGAGGTGCAGACAGTACTGATGTTGTTAACAAACCAATAAACCAGAGAACACAAGTTCAGAAACACAAACAGAAATTGCTGGAAAAGCTCGGCAGGTCTGGCAGCATCTGTGGAGAAAGATGAGAGTTAATGGTACCAAAGACCCTTCCTCAGAACATAAGTTCAAATCCTGCCTCAGCAGCACAGC
Organism: Hemiscyllium ocellatum; assembly: GCF_020745735.1. Taxonomy (NCBI): domain Eukaryota; kingdom Metazoa; phylum Chordata; class Chondrichthyes; order Orectolobiformes; family Hemiscylliidae; genus Hemiscyllium; species Hemiscyllium ocellatum. The sequence goes on along the minus strand of NC_083407.1, from coordinate 8,390,529 downwards.
AGCTTGACCTCGCTTCTTCTATAATCGAAAAGAAATTACAATACCAAGAAGTGACCGTAAAACTTGGGGTGGATTGTTATAAGACCAAGTGGTTCATTGATGCCTGTTTCCTGATTTTAACCTGCTCTGGGCTTGTACGTGACTCCAGTCCTACATCACTGCGTTTGACTCCTGATGGCTCTCTGAAGTGCTCTAAGCAGATACTCGATTGCTCTGAACCAATGCTAAGTGGATCTCCACTACCTCCTCAGGGGCAAATACAGGTAAAGGGAAAGTCACCATGGGGATAATCTCTCTCTAAAGAGAGAGACACACACACACACAATGGTGGTGGTTTAACCTGAGCGTCAGCATGCCTCAGGCAACGGGAGAGGTTGAGAAGGAGATTCGTTCATGGTAACCGCAGCTGGTGCAGGATTTGAACCCAGAACATGAACAACACTATCCATCATAAACCAGCCACCCAGACAGCTGATCTGACTGATCCCCAGAGACTGGTGATAAATAACAGTCTCATTAACTTTATAGGGAAATAATCTCTACTGTAATGTCAGAAAGACAGCAGGACGCTCCGACAAAGCAACCAGGTGGTGGCGATCAGATCACCTGCTGCCAGGATGTGGATCGAGGGAACCATTTTGATCCAGGATATTGTGGAGAATTTCCTCACCACCCCCACTGACCTTCCCAATACTAACCCGGGGATCCTTTACTGGGAACTCAGGCTGAGAGGGGGTGTAACTGATCCTATACTGGGAACTCAGACTGAGAGGGGGTGTAACTGATCCTATACTGGGAACTCAGGCTGAGAGGGGGTGTAACTGATCCTATACTGGGAACTCAGACTGAGAGGGGGTGTAACTGATCCTATACTGGGAACTCAGACTGAGAGGGGGTGTAACTGATCCTATACTGGGAACTCAGGCTGAGAGGGGGTGTAACTGATCCTATACTGGGAACTCAGACTGAGAGGGGGTGTAACTGATCCTATACTGGGAACTCAGACTGAGAGGGGGTGTAACTGATCCTATACTGGGAACTCAGACTGAGAGGGGGTGTAACTGATCCTATACTGGGAACTCAGACTGAGAGGGGGTGTAACTGATCCTATACTGGGAACTCAGGCTGAGAGGGGGTGTAACTGATCCTATACTGGGAGTTCAGACTGAGAGGGGGTGTAACTGATCCTATACTGGGAACTCAGACTGAGAGGGGGTGTAACTGATCCTTTACTGGGAACTCAGACTGAGAGGGGGTGTAACTGATCCTATACTGGGAACTCAGACTGACAGGGGGTGTAACTGATCCTATACTGGGAACTCAGACTGAGAGGGGGTGTAACTGATCCTATACTGGGAACTCAGACTGAGAGGGGGTGTAACTGATCCTATACTGGAAACTCAGGCTGAGAGGGGGTGTAACTGATCCTATACTGGGAACTCAGACTGAGAGGGGGTGTAACTGATCCTATACTGGGAACTCAGACTGAGAGGGGGTGTAACTGATCCTATACTGGGAACTCAGACTGAGAGGGGGTGTAACTGATCCTATACTGGGAACTCAGACTGAGAGGGGGTGTAACTGATCCTATACTGGGAACTCAGACTGAGAGGGGGTGTAACTGATCCTTTACTGGGAACTCAGACTGAGAGGGGGTGTAACTGATCCTATACTGGGAACTCAGACTGACAGGGGGTGTAACTGATCCTATACTGGGAACTCAGACTGAGAGGGGGTGTAACTGATCCTATACTGGGAACTCAGACTGAGAGGGGGTGTAACTGATCCTATACTGGGAACTCAGACTGAGAGGGGGTGTAACTGATCCTATACTGGGAACTCAGACTGAGAGGGGGTGTAACTGATCCTATACTGGGAACTCAGACTGAGAGGGGGTGTAACTGATCCTATACTGGGAACTCAGACTGAGAGGGGGTGTAACTGATCCTATACTGGGAACTCAGGCTGAGAGGGGGTGTAACTGATCCTATACTGGGAACTCAGACTGAGAGGGGGTGTAACTGATCCTATACTGGGAACTCAGACTGAGAGGGGGTGTAACTGATCCTATACTGGGAACTCAGACTGAGAGGGGGTGTAACTGATCCTATACTGGGAACTCAGGCTGAGAGGGGGTGTAACTGATCCTATACTGGGAACTCAGACTGAGAGGGGGTGTAACTGATCCTATACTGGGAACTCAGACTGAGAGGGGGTGTAACTGATCCTATACTGGGAACTCAGGCTGAGAGGGGGTGTAACTGATCCTATACTGGGAACTCAGACTGAGAGGGGGTGTAACTGATCCTATACTGGGAACTCAGACTGAGAGGGGGTGTAACTGATCCTATACTGGGAACTCAGGCTGAGAGGGGGTGTAACTGATCCTATACTGGGAACTCAGACTGAGAGGGGGTGTAACTGATCCTATACTGGGAACTCAGACTGAGAGGGGGTGTAACTGATCCTATACTGGGAACTCAGACTGAGAGGGGGTGTAACTGATCCTTTACTGGGAACTCAGACTGAGAGGGGGTGTAACTGATCCTATACTGGGAACTCAGACTGACAGGGGGTGTAACTGATCCTATACTGGGAACTCAGACTGAGAGGGGGTGTAACTGATCCTATACTGGGAACTCAGACTGAGAGGGGGTGTAACTGATCCTATACTGGGAGTTCAGACTGAGAAGGGGTGTAACTGATCCTTTACTGGGAACTCAGACTGAGAGGGGGTGTAACTGATCCTTTACTGGGAACTCAGACTGAGAGGGGGTGTAACTGATCCTATACTGGGAGTTCAGACTGAGAGGGGGTGTAACTGATCCTTTACTGGGAACTCAGACTGAGAGGGGGTGTAACTGATCCTTTACTGGGAACTCAGACTGAGAGGGGGTGTAACTGATCCTATACTGGGAGCTCAGACTGAGAGGGGGTGTAACTGATCCTATACCTGGAACTCAGACTGAGAGGGGGTGTAACTGATCATATACTGGGAACTCAGACTGAGAGGGGGTGTAACTGATCCTATACCTGGAACTCAGACTGAGAGGGGGTGTAACTGATCCTATACTGGGAGTTCAGACTGAGAGGGGGTGTAACTGATCCTTTACTGGGAACTCAGACTGAGAGGGGGTGTAACTGATCCTTTACTGGGAACTCAGACTGAGAGGGGGTGTAACTGATCCTATACTGGGAGCTCAGACTGAGAGGGGGTGTAACTGATCCTATACCTGGAACTCAGACTGAGAGGGGGTGTAACTGATCATATACTGGGAACTCAGACTGAGAGGGGGTGTAACTGATCCTATACCTGGAACTCAGACTGAGAGGGGGTGTAACTGATCCTATACTGGGAACTCAGACTGAGAGGGGGTGTAACTGATCCTATGCTGGGAACTCAGACTGAGAGGGGGTGTAACTGATCCTATACTGGGAACTCAGACTGAGAGGGGGTGTAACTGATCCTTTACTGGGAACTCAGACTGAGAGGGGGTGTAACTGATCCTATACTGGGAACTCAGACTGAGAGGGGGTGTAACTGATCCTATACTGGGAACTCAGACTGAGAGGGAGTGTAACTGATCCTATACTGGGAACTCAGACTGAGAGGGGGTGTAACTGATCCTATACTGGGAACTCAGACTGAGAGGGGGTGTAACTGATCCTTTACTGGGAACTCAGACTGAGAGGGAGTGTAACTGATCCTTTACTGGGAACTCAGACTGAGAGGGGGTGTAACTGATCCTATACTGGGAACTCAGACTGAGAGGGGGTGTAACTGATCCTATACTGGGAACTCAGACTGAGAGGGGGTGTAACTGATCCTATACTGGGAACTCAGACTGAGAGGGGGTGTAACTGATCCTTTACTGGGAACTCAGACTGAGAGGGGGTGTAACTGATCCTATACTGGGAACTCAGACTGAGAGGGGGTGTAACTGATCCTATACTGGGAACTCAGACTGAGAGGGGGTGTAACTGATCCTTTACTGGGAACTCAGACTGAGAGGGAGTGTAACTGATCCTTTACTGGGAACTCAGACTGAGAGGGGGTGTAACTGATCCTATACTGGGAACTCAGACTGAGAGGGGGTGTAACTGATCCTATACTGGGAACTCAGACTGAGAGGGGGTGTAACTGATCCTATACTGGGAACTCAGACTGAGAGGGGGTGTAACTGATCCTATACTGGGAACTCAGACTGAGAGGGAGTGTAACTGATCCTATACTGGGAACTCAGACTGAGAGGGGGTGTAACTGATCCTATACTGGGAACTCAGACTGAGAGGGGGTGTAACTGATCCTTTACTGGGAACTCAGACTGAGAGGGGGTGTAACTGATCCTATACTGGGAACTCAGACTGAGAGGGGGTGTAACTGATCCTATACTGGGAACTCAGACTGAGAGGGGGTGTAACTGATCCTTTACTGGGAACTCAGACTGAGAGGGGGTGTAACTGATCCTTTACTGGGAACTCAGACTAAGAGGGGGTGTAACTGATCCTATACTGGGAACTCAGACTGAGAGGGGGTGTAACTGATCCTTTACTGGGAACTCAGACTGAGAGGGTGTGTAACTGATCCTTTACTGGGAACTCAGACTAAGAGGGGGTGTAACTGATCCTATACTGGGAACTCAGACTGAGAGGGGGTGTAACTGATCCTTTACTGGGAACTCAGACTAAGAGGGGGTGTAACTGATCCTATACCGGGAACTCAGACTGAGAGGGGAGCTTGAAACCTCATCCAAACAACACAATGCCTACAGTGAGATAAACAGCATCATGCTCTCAGAACGACAACACAACCGAGGTCAGTGAGTGAGGAGACACAGAAAGATGCACGGGCAGTGAGAGGACAGCACTTCCCTCCATATTCTTTGAAGCAGGCACAGCTGCCAATGATCACTTTTGTGACTATGCAACTGGACCTTGAGATTACTAGCTGCAAATCACAAAAATGACACTGGGAGCCATCAGAAGGGGAGTGTCACAGAGGCAACCATCGCAAGGTTAATAAAATGCTGGTTAAAGAGGGAGGAAGCACAGGTTAGTGAGTGAGGCAACAGTAGCCTGTGAGATAGGCAACTGGCTATTAACACACTGACATCTTAGCTCCTGGACCCAATTCATACTCACTGAGAGAGCAGAGGGAGCAGCGATCAGACACACATGCACACGCACACAATCCCTATAGTGTGGAAGCAGGCCATTCAGCCCATGGAGTCCACATTGACCCTCCGAAGGGCATCCCACCCCCACCCACCCCACCCCACCCCTGTTATCCTGCATTACCTATGGTTAATCCACCCTGTCCTGCACATCTTTGGATTGTGGGAGGATACCGGAGCACCTGGAGGAAACAGACACGGGGAAATGTCCAAACCAACTGACCAGGCCATGGGGAGATAGCATTAGTTTTGTTTCTGTGTATTAGGAGTGTCTTCTTATCCATGTTTAAAGATCTTCACTGTGTTAATTTACAACATCTCCACTCCAACAGAGTTACAAAGGGAGATTGCACAAGTCTTATCCATATTTCATGGAATTTTGAAAGTTCTTACTGGATGAAGAAACAGCGCTTCGAAAGCTCGTGATTCCAAATAAACCTGTTGAGACTATAACCTGGTGTTGTGTGATTTTTAACTCCTTAAACAAAGGCTTCTGACCATTCATGGGAACTGGGATGATGATTGGAACAGGAAAGTGACTGTGAATTTTAAGACTTGGATTCCAGGAATAGGATTCTGGATTACTGAGCGCTTTAGTGCAAATGTTTAAGCTCAATCTTTACAAAATGAAATCAACAAATGCTCCACATAAAGTTCCTTCACCTATTGCTGGGTCCGAATCCTCCTTAACGGCAGAGTTGGTGGGGAGGCGGGTTCTACTCTCTGAGATCTGCAGCAGTTCTCAAAGGCAGCTCACCGCCACCTTCCCCAGAGCAACTGGAGATTCCTTGGCTCCGGAGAGTGTCAGATAATGATGCAGGGTCCCAGGTTCAAATCCCACCGTGGCTGACAGTGGAATCTGGATTTGGAAAGGCTAATGGTGACCATGAAAACATTGCCGACTGTTGGGAAAATCTCAGTTGGCTCACTACTGTCCTTTTGAGGTGGAAACTGCCTTCCGAAGTTATTGAGGGATTGACTGGGCTAAATTGCCCAGGGTTTCCGGGATGTGCAGGCTAGCCATGGGAAATGCAGGATTATGGGTAAAGTGATTGAGGTTCACTCTTGTCAGTGGAATTCATGCAGTTGCTTTTTTATTAAGAAAATGGCAAGTGTTTAGACTAGAAACAATAAAGATTTATTTAAAAATTAAATTCTGGTTTAAAATTCACTTACAACATGCAAATCATAGAATCCCAACAGTGTGGAAACAGGCCCTTCGGCCCAACAAGTCCACACTGATCTTCCATACAGTAACCCACTCAGATCCATTTCCCTACCCTATTATCCTATATTTACCCCTGACTAATGCACCTAACTACCCATCCCTGAACACTACGGGAAATTTAGCATGGTCAATTCACCTAACCTGCACATCTTTCGATTGTGGGAGGAAACCCACGCAGACACGGGGAGAATGTGCACGGGGTTGGAATCAAACCCAGGTCCCTGGTGCTGTGAGACAGCAGTGCTAACCGCTGACCCACTGTGCAACTGACTAGCAGGAGATATTGTAAACTGTAGCTGTCAGTCAGAAGGACAGTTTGATCTCTCAGGCGAAAGTAAGAGAAGGGTTGTCCCAGTCTGTCAATGTGTCACTGAAATGTTGTAACTTTATGTTAGAGTTGACTTTGAAGACTTTATTACAATTGGTAGAAATTAATATCCTTCCTTATCTTACCTACTATAGTTAATGGAGGATTTGGAAGTGTTCTTAGTCCAAACAAGTATTTTGTTTACTGGGAAATAATATGAAACAGCTGGCAAATGGATTATAACTGACAGAAACATTGTAAGATCCTAAAGACAGATAATAATGGTGCCTGGTCAACATCATGAGATTATGGGAGGATCTAGGGCTGTCCATTGAGTTGTCCATCATTGATCAAGAGTTTACTGAGTTGGATGTATAAGTTAAGGGGATGTGGTGAACAATTACATCAGCATTGCATGAAAATATTGTAATGTGAAAGGTCTAAAAATGTATTCAGTTGGAGAATGCAGATGGTTACTGACCTCCAATCTGATCTAGCATTAAGGCGGCAACTGGGTCCCATGTGATGTCCAGAGTCTGATCAGGCTATGAACTCTCCTACTTGTGTGGGAACAGAGCTCGGAATAAACGTCACTTGTATTGCTGAACACGGCTTTGATATGGAGAGATGGTGATAAAGGGGCAAGGTTACTGGGTGAGTAATTCAAAGACCCTGGAAACTGTGGAAGGGTTTGATACATTGCAGTAAAAAATGAGGTCTGCAGATGCTGGAGATCACAGCTGCAAATGTGTTGCTGGTCAAAGCACAGCAGGCCAGGCAGCATCTCAGGAATAGAGAATTCGACGTTTCGAGCATAAGCCCTTCATCAGGAAGGGCTGATGAAGGGCTTTCCTGATGAAGGGCTTATGCTCGAAACGTCGAATTCTCTATTCCTGAGATGCTGCCTGGCCTGCTGTGCTTTGACCAGCAACACATTTGCAGCTTTGATACATTGCATTGAAGTACTCAATCGACCTTTACCATGCTAAATGGTGGAGCAAGCTCAAAACACTGAAGCACAGGAGCATAGAAAATTGGTGCAGGAGTGGGCCATTTGGCCCTTCGATCCTGCTCCACCATGCAATACGATCATGGCATAATCAACTTAGAAAGGAATAAGTTGATTTGGGATAGTCAACATGGTTTTGTGAAGGGTAGGTCATGCCTCACAAAGCTGACTGAGTTCTTTGAGAAGGTGACCAAACAGGTGGATGAGGGTAAAGCAGTTGATGTGGTGCATATGGATTTCAGTAAGGTGTTTGATGAGGTTCCCCGTCGTGGGCAATTGCACAAAATACGGAGGCATGGGATGGAGGATGATTTCGTGGTTTGGATCAGAAATTGGCTAGCTGGAAGAACACAGCGGGTGGTGGTTAATGGGAAATATTCATCCTGGAGTTCAGTTAGTGGTGTACCCCAAGGGTTTGTTTGGGTTCACTATTGTTTGTCATTTTTATAAATGACCTGGATGAAGTCATAGAAGGATGGGTTAGTAAATTTGCAGATAATACTAAGGTCGGTAGAGTAGTGGAAAGTGACAAAAGATGTTTTAGGTTATAGAGAGACATAGACAAACAATAGAGCTGGGCTGAGAGATGGCAAATGGAGTTTAATGCGGAAAAGTGTGGGTTGATACACTTTGGAAGGAGTAACAGGAATGCAGAGTACTGGGCTAATGGTAAGATTCTTGGTGGTGTAGATGAGCAGAGAGATCTCGGTGCCCATGTGCACAGATCCCTGAAAGTTGCCACCCAGGTTGATAGGGTTGTTAAGAAGGTATACGGTGTGTTAGCTTTAATTGGTTGAGGGATTGAGTTTCGGAGCCACGAGGTCATACTGCAGCTGTACAAAACTCTGGTGTGGCTGCACTTGGAGTATTGCGTACAGTTCTGGTCACTGCATTATAGGAAGGATGTGGAAGCTTTGGAAAGGGTTCAGAGAAAATTTACTAGGATATTGCCTGGTAAGGAGGGAAGGTCTTATGAGGAAAGGCTGAGGGAACTGAGGCTGCTTTCATTAGAGAGAAGAAGGTTGAGAGGTGACTTATTGAGACATACAAGATAATCAGAGGGTTAGATAGGGTGGAAAGGGAGAGCCTTTTTCCTCAGATGGTGATGGCTAGCACAAGGGGACATAGCTTTAAATTGTGGGATGATAGATATAGGATAGATGTCAGAGGTAGTTTCTTTACTCAGAGTAGTAAGAGTATGGAACGCATTGTCTGTAACAGTAGTGGACTCACCAACTTTAAGGGCATTTAAATGGTCATTGGATAGACATATGGATGAAAATGGAATAGTGTAGGTTAGATGGACTTCAGATTGGTTCCACAGGTCGGCGTAACATCGAGGGCCGAAGGGCCTGTACTGCGCTGTAATGTTCTATGGTCTATGTTCTACGGCTGATCATCCAACTCAGTTCCCTGTTCCCAGTTTCTCCATTAACCCTTTGATCCTTTTAGCCCTAACAACTTTATCTAACTCCTTCCTGAAAACACTCAATATTCTGGTCTCAACCGCTTTCTGTCCAGTGAATTCTGCCACTCTCTGGGTGAAGGTGTTGCTCCTCATCGCAGCCCTAACTGGCCTATCCCATATCCTTGGAAGGTCTGAACTACTTACTCCCCTATAGGATCAAATCCCATCATGGCAATGAATCCGTTCCTAGTTATTTCAATTATTCTGGAATGGAACGTTAGCCTCAGAAACAGTGACCATTCAGCTGTCTTTACATAAAGATCTATCTGGCTCACTAATGTCCTTCAGGGAAGGAAATCTGCCATCCTTTCCTGGTCTGGCCTACATGTGACTCCAGCCTAGCGAACCTCTCAACTCACGGGGCTTTTAGGGATGGGCAGTAAATACCCCGCTGGGGCCTCTCTGCCTCATTCAGAAACATTGCACCCGACTGAGTCACACCAACTCCCATTTCCACCCCCCTACCTTCGGAAGTCCAACAGTGGTCGAGTGGAGGACGGGATGCCCTCTGCTGGCCAGCTCAGGAAGTGAAACTGGGTCAGAGTCCGGGTCTCCTGGGATTGCAGGTTTTTCAGATAGAAGCTACGGACCAGGAAATCTTCACACCAGATGTGCTCAGAGACCAGGTTGACCTGCGGAAGCAGCGGGAAAGGGCGATGAGCGCACATCAAACTGGCAATTCCCTTCACTGTAAACTCCCGCGTCGGGAAACAATGAACGCGCAGCCGGACTCCCCCCAGTGCCTCGGCGGATTCTCCAAGCGGCTCTCATGATCTTACAAAGACCCTCCACAGCTTTAACCCAGTGACATGCTTTTCCAAGTGTATTCACTGCTGCAATGCAGGAAACACAACTGGTACACAGCAAGATCCCACAAACAGCAACAGGATACATACCGGGCTCCCTCTGTTTTTAAGGATATCGGTGGAAAAATGAACATTGGGCTAAGACTCTGGGGAGAAGTACAGCCATTCTGCCCATTTAACCGATTCCAGCATTTTATAAGATTACAACTCATTTGATGTGACCCCTCCTGTCCATTATAACATTGAAGATGAAAAGTCTGTGTGACTGTGTTAGATAGTCATTGTGTCTCGTCCAGTGACTCTACTACCCTCAGCAGACAATAATTCAAAATGTAAAGGCTGTGTCTTTTTATTTTTGTGTTTTTTAAACTCTGGTCTGAAAATGAGAATTGTTTTTAAACCAGGGATTAGAAGGATTGCTGCACAGAGTGAAAGCAAGCAGTTTGCTATTCGCTATGAGCACTGTCTGCACAGCTGCCTGTTACAACAGTGGTTGCAGATGAACTGGAGCCAAGGAGTTGTGTACAAATGGAACTAAACAGCTGGAGCTAAATGCTACAAATGGTTGGCAAATAGTAGCTGATTTTGTGGACCACTGACAAAGATCTTCTGCCTGACAACAATTACGGGATTGGTTCTCAGGCGGGTGAACAGTTTGGGACAGGGAGAAAAGATGCAGAGAATGATCAGATCTCCACCAGGTCAGGGGCTCTCTATTACTGCGGCACTGGAAAAGCACATCTGGTCAGGCAGCATCCAAGGAGAAGTCAATGTTTTGAGTAAAAGCTCTTCCTGATGAAGACCTTATGCTTGAAACATCGACTCTCCTGCTCCTCAGATGCTGCCTGACCTGATGTGCTTTTCCAGCACCACACTCTCGACTCTGATCTCCAGCATCTGCAGACCTCACTTTCTCCCGGGGCTCTCTGTTCTCTGCAGTAAAAGTCACCTTAAGCCTGAAGAACACAAGCTGCTCATTCCTTCTGCAGTTGTTGAAAGCTGTGACTTTTAGTCAGTCTTTTAGAAGGGAACCAACCACCCAATGCCTCTTGTGAACTAGCGGAAGCATCTGGAAAATGTAGGCGAGAAGCAGAGAGACCATCTCAGCAACACCCTGGACAAGAATCACTGAACTGTCTTCCCAGTTTTTTTCCTCTGTTCATAAAACCCAGATTTTTTTCTCCCTCCTATGTCTGTTCTGCATGTTTGTGTAAGGGGAGTTTATAAGGAGATTAATGTTTTATTTAGCAGAGTCATTGGCTGGTGGCTCCTACTTGTCTACCTACAGCTACAGTTTATTTATTTGCAATGAGTGCTCTTTTATACTAAGACCTGAAATATGGTGCATACTTCCTGTCAACATGGGTCTAAAAGACAGGGAAATTGAGGAGTTTTGAGCAGTTATTTTGAAGTCTCCAACATTTGTGATGACACCAGGAATAGTGAGGCTTAATTTCCAGCGTGCCGTCCCAATGAAGTGGGAACAAAGATTAACACGTCTTTCAGAAAACAGTTCCTTCAGTCCAACTCATCCACACCGACCGGATATCCCAACCTGACCCAGTCCCATTTGCCAGCATTTGGATCGGAAGGAAGAGTCTTTATTATAAAACTGTGCCCCCGAGTTGTAGACTCCTCTATAACGGGGAAAGGTACTCTCAGGGTCAACCTCCCTCACAATCCTGTGTGTTTCAATTTGATCGCCTCTCATTCTGACTGAACCGACTCGGATTTCCGTCATAAGGCAAACCCCTTGATCCCAGGGATTCCTGGACTGCCTCCTGTTCAGGGTCATCACCCAATCAGCCTACCTCGTAGATGTGGTAGAGGGAAGAGCCTTCATCTGGCCAGTAGCGGTCACAAAGCTTAACGCTGTCCTCCAACAACGGGGTGAGCATGACGATGACGGTGCAGCCATTCTCCCACACCATCTGTAATGGCACACAGTGTAACATCAAAGTGATGGAATTAGACCGTAACAACTAGGAACAGGAGTAGGCCATTCGGCCCCTCGAGCCTGATCCCCTCTTCAACAGGATCATGGCTGATCTGATATTCCTCACGTCCACTTTCCTGCCCTTTCCTAGTAACCCTTCATTCTCCAAATGATCAAGAATCTATCTCAGCCTTAAATATACACAAGGACTCTGGCCCCACAGCTCCCTGGGGCAAGGGTTGAGAGAAGAAATTCCTCCTCATCTCAATCTTAAATTGGCATCCCTTTATTCTGAGATTGTGCCCTTTGGTTCTAGACTCTCTAATGAGGGGAAACATCCTCTCAGCATTGACCCTGTCAAGCCCCTTAAAAATCCCGAATGTTTCATTGAGACCACCTCTCATTCTTCTAACCTCCTGTGAGTAGACTCCCAACTCTATTTAACCTTTGCGCATGAGACAATCCCACCATCTCAGGAGTCATCCTAGTGAACCTTCCCTGAACTGGCTCCATCAAAATCATATTTTTCATTAAATACAGGACCAAAACATCTCACAGTACTTCAGGTATGGTCTCACCAACAACTCATACAATTACTCTCACAATCACTGAGTCAAAGTTAAATGGACCTTATAGGATTTAGGTGTTGAAGGATAGGAATGGAGTCAACCTTTATACATGCTCCTGAGCACTTATTGACTGAGATGCAAAGTATAAAGCTGAGCCTCCTAACTCATCACCAAACAAAGATCCTATTTAAGCAAATGAATCAAACAGCACCACACTGAAAGATGTCAGGCAACAGAAATCAAATGAGACTTATAGAACCCTGGATAAAAAAGTTGGTTGTGTGGGATGGTTGCAGACAGAGAACTCACTTCAGCTCCTACCGTGCCCACTGCTCATGTTAGGCCTCTGGAACTGAGTGCATCACAGAAGACAGAACAGACAGGTCCAATTAACACACTACCCCGTTCCCCCCACTACGCCACATTGCACACAATCACTGTAGTGGGAGACACACTCACCTGCCAGAAATCCGAGATGGTGTGCGAGAGGGGACCTTGGGTGGCGATGTAGGCTGGCATTCGGGGGTCGTGGTCAATCTGCCAGAGGGACAAACACACAATGGGTTGAGAGAGAGACACACACAAACACAGGGCAAGAGAAACCTACAGCTCTCACACATCATGGGATAGTCCTTGAAAGACTCAATATGGTTGATAACTGATTGCTGCGGGACACGTCCTGCCAATTTGAGCACTTACTCATTCTGGCAGCTCCCTGTTTGCTGCCACCTCAACTCATTTCCTATCCACATCAGTGACTTGCCCTGGATTCTGTGGGCTTCCAACTTTACCGTGTAGATTACGATGCCTTGTTCTGGGTGTTCTGTTTCCCTTTAAGTTGGTGTGTGTTGGTCTTCACCCCCTATCCTTCCCTTTCCAGTCGCATTCGGGGGAGGGTTTAATTTCACCCCTCATACGGCCTTCTGAAGAAGGTAACCAGACTTGAAATGTTAACTCTGTTTCTCTCTCCACAGATGCTGCCAGACCTGCTGAGTTTCTCCAGTGATTTCTGTTTTTGTTTCAGATTTCCAGCATCTGCAGTGTTTTGCTTCATTTTGGGCGCAATCTTTAATTGGTCCTTCACCATCTCTTTGGGCTTTTGCATCATGAAATCTTTTGTTCTTTAACCTCTCTTGGCCTCCAGCCTAAGACAGACACATTCCTTGAATCTCCCTGACCATTCCTTCCACTGTCTGATAATCTCTCACATGTCTATCGCTGTTCAGTTCTGATGAGAGATCCCTGACCCTAAATCTTCGCCCAGTTTCTCTCTTTTCACAGAGAGCTGCTGTGTCCTTCCATATATATTATTGTCTTATTCAGGTAGTTCGAATCACAATGGCTGTAACGCAGAGGGAGGCCATCCTGGCTGCTGAGTCTGTACTTGCCCACTCTCAGTTCCACCCCTCCAGCGTCCCTCCCAGAGTCGTGTAAATTCCTTTTCTTAAATACTTTCATGGGACACGGTTCTCGCTGGTGCAGCCCAACCCTAACTGCCCTTGAACAGGGTGGGTTTGTCCGCACAGGGCAGTTAAACATCAACCACTTTGCTGTGGGCCTGGAGTCACGTGGACATCAGACTGGGTGAAGGCAGCAGATTTCCTTCCCCTACAGCCAGATGGGGTTTTCCTGACAATTACTATTAGCTCTCAATCCCAGATTGAGACATTGCATTGAAATTTCCCCCCGCCCCCAGGTACCACAGTGGGATGAGAACCCAGGTTCCCAATTATCCTCTGGAATTCTAGTGCAGTGTAGTGACTGTGATCCACCATCTCCTCCCAGCTCTTCACACTGTGCCCTTTAAATGCCATTAGACCCTGCCTCCCACGCTCTCCCGGGCAGTCCATTTCAAGTTACAACCATTCAGTGTATCAATGATGTGGAGGAGCCAGTGTTAGACTGGGGTGGACAAGGTTTAAAATGACAGAGCAGCGCTCCAAAACCTAGTGTTTCCCAATAACCTGTTGGACTATAGCATGGTGTTTATTGTGTGACTATCGCTGTATCAAAATATTCCTCCTCCTGTCACCTCAGATTCTTTTGACAATTATCTTAAATCTGTGATCTCCTGTCCTCAACCCTGCTGCTAGTGGGAACACTGTCTCCCTCCCTACTCTGTCTAGGAACATAGGAACAGGAGGAGGCCATTCAGCCCCTCAAGCCTGTGCTGCCATTCTGCAAGATTATGGTTGATCTGTGGCCTTGCTCCACATGCCTCCATATACCTTGAAACCCTTGTTTAATAGAAATTCGTCTATCTCAGATTTAAATTTAACAATTGAATTGACATCGACCACCATTTGAGGAAGGGAGTTCTAACCTTCCACTGCCCTTTGTGTGTTGAAGTGCTTTCTAACATCATCCCAAAATCGCCTGGTCTGAATAATCCCCTGGTTCTAAAATCTTCAACCAGAGGAAATATCTCCCCTGTCTTTCCCTGTGAATATTCTGAAGACTTTGATTACATCACCTCTTAACTTTTCAACTTCTAGAGAATAAAGGGCTGATTTGTCTAATCTCTCCTCATGATTTACCCCCGAGACCCAGATATTATCCTTGTACTCTACTTTCTGCACAGGCTGAGGAAAGCCCACCTCCCACCCACCTCCATCCTCCCCACATCCTACAGAGGGTTCAGTGAGAGTGCCCTGAGCTGCTGCATCACTGTCTGGTTCAGGAATTGCACCGTCTCAGATCGTAAGACCCTACAACGGATAGTGAGGACAGCTGAGAGGATCGTCGGGGTCTTTCTTCCCTCCATTACAGACATTTACACCACACACTGCATCCTAAAGGGGAAGAATATTGTGGAAGACCCCGCACACCCCTCACTCAAACTCTTCTCCCTCCCGCTATCTGGCAGAAGATACCAGAGCACTCAGTCTGTTACGGTCAGACTGTGCAACAATTTCCTCCCCCAAAACATCAGGCTCTTTAACACAGTATGATCGACTCTTTCCCATCTGAAATTCTTTGCAAGACTTCGAATTGCTGCTAGAAAAAATGTCTATTATTTATCATTCTTCTGTTACACTGTAACGTGTGTGTTTTGTACTCCTTCTGCACTTTATGCTGTGTATGAGTGTAGTTTGTGCTGTTCGTGTAGCATCCTCGGTCCTGGAGGAACGCTGTCTCATTTTTACCGAATCGGTTGTACGTGGTAGAAATGACAAATAAAAACACTACTCTACTCTACTCTAAGCTCCTGCCTAAGGTGTACTGCTCACAGTACTCTGAGTAAAGAGTGAGGTCTGCAGATGCTGGAGATCAGAGCTGAAAATGTGTTGCTGGTTAAAGCACAGCAGGCAGGCAGCATCCAAGGAACAGGAAATTCCTGATGAAGGGCTCTGGCCCGAAACGTCGAATTTCCTGTTCCTTGGATGCTGCCTGACCTGCTGTGCTTTAACCAGCAACACATTTTCAGCTCACAGTACTCTAACTCAGGTTATAACTTCAGCATAACTATCAGTATCCCTATCCCCCAGCCCTTTCAATATGAAGGCCAACATTCCATGAACATTCTGAATTATTTTCTGCACCTGTTTGTGGTATTTTAAAGAGCTATGCCCCTGAATCCCCAAATCTCATTGGATATCCACTGTGTTCAGCTTGGTGCCTCCAAAAGATCACCCGGATCTATCCTGTTTTTGATCCAAAATGGATAACATCAAACGTGCTTTTATTAAATTCCATCGGCCACAGCTTCGCCTGATCGATCAATATCCTGTCGTAATTTCGCGCTGTCGTCAACATTGTCTATAAAGCTGCTCAATTTTGTGTCACCAGCAAATTTGGATATTTGACTTTTTATCCAAGTCATTCATGAATACTGTGAATAACGGAGGCCCCAGCACAGATCCCTGCGGGATATCACTGGTCACAGCCCTGACAACTTACCCATTACTCCAACCCTGTATTTCCTGCCACTCAACCCAATATTCTATCCATCAGGTCCTGATGAAGGGCTTTTGCCCAAAACGTCGATTCTCCTGCTCCTCGGATGCTGCCTGACCTGCTGTGCTTTTCCAGCACCACACTCTTGACGATATTCTATCCATGTCAGTAATTCACCCTCAATCGCTTGGGCTTACACTGTGTAGGACTTTAACAAAAGCCTTCTGAAACTCAATATAAACGCTGCTCCTTGGATGCTGCCTGAACTGCTGTGCTCTTCCAGCACCACTGATCCAGAATCTGGTTCTCAGCATATGCAGTCATTGTTTTTACCTCAATATAAACAATGTCCACCCATTTACCTCTGTCTGCTATCTTTGTCACCTCTGCAAAAGAAACTGTATGATGTTAGTCAGGCAGGAGCCACCCCTCATGAATTCGCGCTGACTCTCCTTGATTAACTGCGATTGTTTGAGGTGATCGGTTCCCCTATCCTTGGACATCGACTCCAACAGTTTCCCCATCACATCTATCAGGCTGACCGCTCTGTAATTCCCTGGTTTCCAAAGTTAAAAGTCACACAACACCAGGTTATAGTCAAACAGGTTTAATTGGAAGCACTAGCTTTCGGAGCGCTGCTCCTTCATCAGGTGGTCCATCAGCGCTGCAAAAGCTAATACTTCCAATTAAACCTGTTGGACTATAACCTGGTGTTGTGTGATTTTTAACTTTGTACACCCCAGTCCAACAGCGGCATCTCCAAATCATCCCTGGTTTCCCGTTCTCTTAAACAGCAGCGTGATATGAACAAATTTCCAATCCAGGGGTACAACTCCTGAAGCCAGGAATCCAAGATGATGGCTAGTCATCAGCAATGTGGTGTCCCACCACCTCGAACAGCTGGGGATGGAAACCATCAGGTCTAGACTCCTCATGGTTTTGGACACTTCAATCCAACCTCCTCTCAGCCTTCTCTCTTTTTATTTAAATCCATTCGGAAGATGTGGTTTTCTTGTGAGGCCAGTGTTTACGACCCATCTTCAAATCGCAGTTAAGAGTCAACCACATTACCATGGGTCTGGAGTCACATGTAGGTCAGATCATACCAGGACAGCAGATTTTCTTAAGGGTAGAAGTGAACCAGATTTTACAACAATCAACAATGGTCACCATTAGGCTGGACTTTTGGTTTATTCCAGATTCTAACTGAATTCAAATTTTACCATCTGCTAGGGTGGGATTTGAACCCACATCCCCAGAACATTGGCAACGTCCCCAGCTTGCCATTATCATTATACTATCACCTGTCTCTATGGTCAATCTTCCTTCCCACCTATCCACTCCACCCTCCCCTCCGACCTATCACCTTTACCCCCACCTCCATTTACCTATTGCATTCTCAACTAACCTTCCCCCCCAACCCCCTCCCATTTATCTCTCCACCCCCAGAGGCTCCCAGCCTCATTCCTGATGAAGGGCTTTTGCCAGAAACGTCGCTTTTCCTGCTCCTCGGATGCTGCCTGACCTGCTGCGCTTTTCCAGCACCACTCTAATCTTGACTCTCAGGAGAACAGCTTCAGCTCCCCTGATCTGTCCAGGAGTTAAAGATCCTCATAGAATCAGACAGTGCAGAAATGGTCCTTCAGCCCATTAAATCTGTACTGTCAGAAATCTCGAGACTCTCTCAGCACTGTTGTCATGAATTTTTTTTTGCCACCCTGCTAATTCCTTCAAACCCGTCCTGTATCTGGAAAGCAAACATGATAATCCAGCTGAGGGTCGAACCAGTGATGAGGGAATAAAATCAAAGAACTGATGACATGGAAATCAGGAACGAAAGCAGAAATTGCTGAAAGGAAACTCAGCAGGTCTGGCAGCATCCATGGAGAGGAAGCAGAGTTAACGTTTCGGGTCCAGTGACCCTCCCTCAGAACTGGTTGTAGCTAGGGAAATATAAGCTGAAGAAGAGGTGGGTGGGGGAGGAAGGAGTAAGAATAAATGACAGGTGGAGATGGAGTCCAGACAGAGAGAGAGAAAAACAGTTGGACAGATAAAGGAGTGAATAAAGGTCAGCCTGGGAGATGGAGTCTGTTAGTAGCTGACAATGGGCTGTTTGTCATAGCAGCCCATAGTGTTTTGTGATGGTGCACACAGCCTGGCTACACTGTCTGACACTTTGTACTGTACAGTGCATGTGGAAAGCCAGTGATAATGAGCTGCCTCTCACTGATCTCACTCAGGAGTCAGACACCAAAGACAAAAGGAACAATCATTTTAATGGCTTCGGTTACAAATTATAGCAATTTCATCTTTCTCCCTCTCAGGACAAATTTCAGAGGCTTCACTCATCTTCCTGAATATATCATGATATGCGTGCTGGGTATGACACACATGTCTCCCAGTCTGTCACAGAAGACCCACTGGCCACACATAAATATATTATATATTGCACACCGAACGAACTGTGGATGCTGTAAATCAGAAACAAAGATGGAAACGCTCAGCAGGTCTCTGCAGCACCTGTGGAGGGAAATAGGAGACAGCGAGGTCTGCAGATGCTGGAGGGTCACAGTCAGCCTAGTGTGACGCTGGGAAAAAGCACAGCCGGTCAGACAGCATCCGAGGAGCAGGAGAGTCAACGTTTCAGAGTCGCGATGAAGGGTCCTGCCCGAAACATCATCTCTCTTGCTGCTGTGCTTTTCCAGCGCCACACATTTCGAGGGAAATCAGAGTCGGGCGGCCCTTCCTCAGACCTGCTGAGCTTTTCCAGCAATTTCTATTTTTGTTATACGTTGTACACGCTCCGAGGCAGAGTCACCGGACTCGAAATGTCAACTCTGCTTTCTCCCCACAGATGTTGCCAGACCTGCTGAGTTTCATCAGCAATTTCTGGGTCATGTTTCGGATTTCCAGCATCCACAGCTCTTTGTTTTAAATTACACAGCTCTGCATTTCTTCAAAACAATGACTTGCTCTGAGTCAGTTAAACAGAGAAGAGGCCACGGGTAATCTAGAATAATGAGGAGGCCATTCATTCCATTGTGTTCATGCTGTTTTATAAGAACATGGGAACGAGGAGCAGGGGTAGGCCATTCGGCCCCTCAAGCCTGCTCCGCCATTCAATAAGATCATGGCTGATCTTTACATGGACTCAGCTCCACTTACCCGCCCTCTCACCCCATCCCTTAATATCTTACTGTTCAAAAATCTATCTTTGCCTTAAAAACATTCAGTGAGGTAACTTCAACTGCTTCCCTGGGCAGGGAATTCCACAGATTCGCAACCCTTTGGGTGAAGACGTTCCTCCTCAACTCAGTCCTAAATCTGCTCCCCCCTATTTTGAGGCTATGCCCTCTAAGTCTAGTTTCACCCAACCTCCTTTGTTTTGTCTTATCTATTCCCTTCATAATTTTACATGTTTCTATAAGATTCCCCCCTCATTCGTCTGAATTCCAATGAATGTAGTCCCAGTCTACTCAGTCTCTCCTCATAAGCCAACCCTCCCCACTCTGGAATCAACCTGGTGAACCCCCTCTGCACCCCCTCCAGTGGCAGTACATCCTTTCTCAGGTAAGGAGACCAAATCTGCACACAGTTCTCCAGGAGTGGCCTCACCAGCATCCTGTACGGCTGCAACATTAACCTCCCTGCTTTTAAACTCCATGCGATGAAGGACAATATCCCATTTGCCCATATTGAACCTGCTGCTTATCATCTAACCCCTGTATGATTGAGAGATTCTCCAGGAGAACACCAACCTTCAGCACAGTCTTGTAAACACAGACACACAAATCTGTGTTTTCATCGGGACGTGTGATGAATTCTCCACTTCTCCCCTGCCCCTCACGCTCTGTAAAACTCGACAGTTTTGCTCAGAACCTGAACTCGATGTCAGGGGAGCAGCACCCTTCCTTCTTGGTTATGAACTATGCAGAGCAGAAAGGGGACCTGCGGATTGCACGGGAAATAGTCCGCCAAGTCTGTGACAACTCTTTGAACAACATACGAGCTGCTACCTCTTCTCCCAGATCATATTCCAAAAAGGAATGAAACCGGGCAGACGACCTGGCATTGACTTAGACACCAGAGAAGACAACGGCAGAAACAGCCCTGCAGAGACCCCCTCACTAACATCTGGGGGCTAGTGCCAAAACTGGGAGCACTATCTCACAGACTAGTCAAGCAACAGCCTGATATAGACCCACTGACGGAATCATACCAGACAGACAGTGTCCCGGACACTAGCATCACCATCTCTGGATATGCCCTGTCCCACCAGCAGGACAGGCCCAGCAGAGATGGCAGCACAGTAGTGTTCCCTCAGGAGGGAGTCCTCAACATTGATGTCAGATCCTATGAAGTCACATGACTTCAGATGAAACAGGGACAAGGAAGCCTCTTGCTAATTCCATAAATATCCCCATCCTCAACGATGTGGGAGTGCAGTATATCAGATAAGGCTGAAATGTTTGTCACAATCTTTGGCCAGCAGTGCCAAATGGATGACCCATCTTGGCACTCCTGAGGTCACCATTATTTAAACATGTGCATTTAATGTGAAGGGTAGGCTCTTTTTCACAGAGAGTGGGAGGAGGCTGGAACACCCTGCCAGGGATGGAGATGGAGGCAGATAGGGCTGTTCAAGGGGCTTTTAAATAAGCACATGAATATACAAGGAATGGGCCAAGGGCAGGCAGAAGGGATTAGTTTAATTTGGCGTTATGTTCGGCACTACATTGTGGACAGAACAGCCCGTTCCTGGGCTGTGCTGTGCTGTTCTATGTTCTATTATTCCTTATGACATCAAGAAACAGTTGAAGGTCGAAGTTATGGGTCCTCACAAATTTCTGATACTAGCTGGTGTATCACAACTAGCTGAGCTGTTCCAGTATAGTTACAACACTGGCACCTTCCCGACAATATGGAAAATTACCCATTTATGTCCTGCACTCAAAAAGCAGGACAAATCCATCGCAGTCAATTACCACCCCATCAATCTACTCTCATCCTATTGAAATCAGGAGAAAATGGTTCAGAGATAAGTTTCAGAGAAAAGGGACATAATTGTATTTTAATATCCTCTATTATTTCTTATTTTCTCCTGGGCATTTGCTTTCAGAACTGTCCGACAGACAATTAGCTTCAGAGGCACACAGTACAAAAGCAGAATAAACTGGAGATGGTGCCATTCCTGGCACAGCAGGTTCAGAAAAGATGTGAAAGTAGGGAGAAGGCAGAGAAGATGCAATGGTGTGAGGGATGGGAATCTTCAGTTACTTGGAAAGACAGGAAACGTTAGGGCTGTACTTCAGCAGAACTGAAGATGAAAGGGAGATTTGATAGTTGCATTCAAAATCAAAAGCAGGTCTTGACAGGGCGCCTGGGATAAGTGTCTCAAGGCACAGAATGACAGAGCTTGGTAAAAGAAACAATGCAGTGAGTGGTTAGGATCTGCAGTGCACTGCCCCAAGGTGTGGTTAGAGGCAGATGTAGCTGTCTTTTCAAAGGGTAACTGGCAGCATTTGGGAGTGGAACTCGCTGAGTTGACCTTGCAAAGAATGTTAGCAATGGGCTGAGTGGCCTCCTGCTGTGCTGTACCATTATCTAGAACAATCCTGGAGGGTTAGCGATCTGTACATGTCTCTCGGCTCTCACAGATGTTTGTAAACACAAAGCTGGCCTTGAACTTGAGTCAAACCTCAGCTTCACTCCTACTTCATTCGACAAACTGGCAGGAGGTCAACAGCGCCATGACCTCTGACCCTTCACCCAGACTTCACAATCATTTGGGGGAAAAAAAATATATTGACTTACGATTGGACTGGCATTGATAAAATCTGTCCTGGACGGGTTGGCTTCTGCTTTCAAAACCATGCGGTTGTGGTTATCTAGAAATCAGAGACAAAAATTAGTGCCACCTCATTTAGTGCCATTTTCATTCCCTCCCTGTTTACGTTGCACACTTGACTGTGCAGTTTATCAATGGGCACCACGAGAGCCCGCCTCATGAGGGTTCCTCAGTGACCACTCTCAGGGTAAGATCATCAAAACCAAACTGAAGCAAGTGGAGGCCACTCAGCCCCATTCCATGGTCATACAGCATGGAAACAACCAGCCATGTTGACCATGTTCCCGAACCAAACTCGTCCCACCTCCCTGCTCCTGGCCCATATCCCTCCAAATATTTCCTATTCATGAACTTATCCAAATGCCTTTTGAATGTTGTAACTGTACACACATCCACCACTTCCTCAGGAGTCATTCCACATGCGAACCCAATGAGATCATGGCTGATCTGCATCCCAACTCCACCCAGCCTCCTTGGCTCCGCCCAATCTCAGAATTACAATTATAAACTGAACCAACATCTTCATGGAAGAGAGTTCCTTGGGTTCACCACTTGCTGGACGAAGAAGAGTTTCATTCCTTGATGGACAGAGTTTGATCTTAATGTTAGGCCATTGACACAGAGTAACATGGGAGTTAGTGTGGGGAGATAGCCCCTAATTGGGATGCAACTACTGACTGACAGCTAGTTTGATGGGCTGAATGGTCTACTCTTGCTCATATGTTATGCCTCCTTGCCCTGCGAATAGCCTCAGCCAGACCAGTGAAATAGATACCTGTCTATCAACCCAACCACAACTCTTCTCAAGATTTCAGACTTATCAAACTACTCTTTTATACTGTCCTGTATTGTATTCCAATTTAAGTACAAATTGACCTCATTAGAACACCCACAGTGTGGAAGCAGGCCATTTGGCCCAGTGAGTAACACCAAACCTCTGAAGAGCATCCCACCCTGTCCCAGCCCTCCACCCATATCTCTGTAGCCCTGCACTTCCCATGGCTAACACTATGGCAATTTAGCACATTTTGAAGGGCTTTAGCCCGAAACGTCAAATTTCCTGTTCCTTGGATGCTGCCTGACCTGCTGCGCTTTAACCAGCGACACATCCCTGAACACTATGGGGCAATTTAGCACAGCCAATCCACCCTAACCTGCACATCTTTGGACAGCGGGAGGAAACCCATCCAGACATGGGGAGAATGAGTAAACTCCACACAGACAGTTGCCCGAGGCTGGAATCGAACCAAGGTCCCTGGGGCTCTGAGGCAGCAGTGCTAACCACTGAGCCACCGTGCTGCCCTAACAAGGATGAATGATTTCACATCAGGGACTGCATTGTTTTTTGAGGTGGGATTTGAACAAGGCCAGCAAACTTTATGCCGGCATCCTGGTCTCAAATTGCACACACTTTTGATCCATTTCTTGGCCAGCCACCCAACGGTTTTGTCTGGTGTTTTGGAGCAGCATTGCCTTTGGAAACCTCTCTGTGAGGAGAGCTTTCATGGGATGTGATCATCAGCCAACATTTTCACCTCATTACCGACTGCCCTTGAACTGACCTGCTGGATCATCCCAGAGGGCAAGTCAGAGTCAACTACATTGCTGTGGGTGTGGGATCATACGTAGGTCAGACCCAGGTGAGCACAGCAGATTCCCTTCCCTAAAGGACATTAAGAAACCATATGGGATTTTAACAACCACTGGGCTAACCTTTAACTCTACATTTTCCTGGATCTAAATTTCACCATCTGCCATGGCAGGATTCAAACTCGGGTTCCCAGAACCCATATCCTCAGAAAATGAGGGCGAAATGAGGACTGCAGATGCTGGAGATCAGAGTCAAAACGTGTGGTGTTGGAAAAGCACAGCAGGTCAGGCAGCGGCTCTGGGGCGGGAAATTCGACGTTTCAGGCATAAGCTCTTTGCACGAACCGTCGATCCTCCTGCTCCTCAGATGCTGCCTGACCGGCTGTGCTTTTCCAGCACCACTCTTTCTGACTCCACAGAACATGGAGTCAGCCTGAGATCACCAGGCTGGTGACATTATCACTGCAACATCTGGCAGAAGTTGCTCTTCTCTGATGCTGTTCTAGTAAATCCTCTCTGTGCCTTGAGTTGCCTCCATGGTTTATATGGTCTTCAGTGCTCTGCCTCTGAGGTCTGGGTGCCTGGGTGATGTCCTGTCCCATACAGGCTGTTCCCTGTGACAAGACTCTCCCCACTCTCAGGCTGCTACATCACTGTCTCTACCTTACTTAAGAGTAACTTCTGATTGGCTTTCTGGAGTTCCAAAGCAGAGTACAGAATACATACCTTTGCAAATACAGCTCTCTCATTTTGAGAAGATTTGTAGTTCAGGTTGAGGTTCAGGATATAAGTTTGCTCGCTGAGCTGGAAGGTTCATTTTCAGAGGTTTCGTCACCCTGCTAGGTGAAGCTGACAGCTCACTGATGATGATGACGATGTTACCTAGTTTAGTGACGAAATTTCTGAAAACGAACCTTCCAGCTCAGTGATCAAACCTACATCCATAGCTGTCTCATGCAGTTATTTCAATCCCATCTCCTCTGAGTCGTTCGACAAGGTTCCCCATGGGAGACTGATTAGCAAGGTTCGATCTCACGGAATACAGGGAGAACTAGCCATTCGGATACAGAACTGGCTCAAAGGTAGAAGACAGAGGGTGGTGGTGGAGGGTTGCTTTTCAGACTGGAGGCCTGTGACCAGTGGAGTACCACAAGGATCGGTGCTGGGCCCTCTACTTTTTGTCATTTACATAAATGATTTGGATGTGAGCATAAGAGGTACAGTAAATAAGTTTGCAGATGACACCAAAATTGGAGGTGTAGTGGACAGCGAAGAGGGTTACCTCAGATTACAAGGGGATCTGGACCAGATGGGCCAATGGGCTGAGAAGTGGCAGATGGAGTTTAATTCAGATAAATGCGAGGTGCTGCATTTTGGGAAAGCAAATCTTAGCAGGACTTATACACTTAATGGTAAGGTCCTAGGGAGTGTTGCTGAACAAAGAGACCTTGGAGTGCAGGTTCATAGCTCCTTGAAAGTGGAGTCGCAGGTAGATAGGATAGTGAAGAAGGCATTTGGTATGCTTTCCTTTATTGGTCAGAGTATTGAGTACAGGAGTTGGTAGGTCATGTTGCGGCTGTACAGGACATTGGTTAGGCTACAGTTGGAATATTGAGTGCAATTCTGGTCTCCTTCCTACCGGAAATATGTCGTGAACTTGAAAGGGTTCAGAAAAGATTTACAAGGATGTTGCCAGGGTTAGAGGATTTGAGCTATAGGGAGAGGCTTGAACAGGCTGGGGCTGTTTTCCCTGGAGCGTCAGAGGCTGAGGGGTGACCTTATGGAGGTTTACAAAATTATGAGGGGCATGGATAGGATAAATAGACAAAGCCTTTTCCCTGGGATTGGGGAGTCCAGAACTAGAGGGCCTAGGTTTAGGGTGAGAGGGGAAAGATATAAAAGAGACCTAAGGTGCAACTTTTTCACGCAGAGGGTGGTACGTGTATGGAATGAGCTGTCAGAGGATGTGGTGGAGGCTGGTACAATTGCAACATTTAAGAGGCACTTGGATGGGTATATGAATAGGAAGGGTTTGGAGGGATATGGGCCGGGTGCTGGCAGGTGGGTTGGGATATCTGGTCGGCATGGACGGGTTGGACTGAAGGGTCTGTTTCCATGCTGTACATCTCTGTGACTCTATGTGACACTCAGCTACTGTTTTTAAATTCATTCACGGGATGAGGGCGTCTCTGGCTGGATCAGCATCTATTGCCCATCCCTAATTACCCAGCGGGCAGTTAAGAGTCAACCACATTGCTGTGGGTGTGGAGGCCAGAACAGATAAGACCATAAGACATAGGAGTGGAAGTAAGGCCATTCGGCCCATCGAGTTCATTCCACCATTCAATCCTGGCTGATGGGCATTTCAACTCCACTTACCCGCATTCTCCCCATAGCCCTTAATTCCTCGTGACATGAAGAATTTATCAATCTCTGCCTTGAAGACATTTAGTGTCCCGGCCTCCACTGTGCTCTGTGGCAATGAATTCCACAGGCCCACCACTCTCTGGCTGAAGAAACGTCTTCGCATTTCTGTTCTGAATTGACCCCCTCTAATTCTAAGGCTGTGTCCACGGGTCCTAGTCTCCTCGCCTAACGGAAACAATTTCCTAGTGTCCACCCTTTCCAAGCCATGTATTATCTTGTAAGTTTCTATTAAATCTCCCCTTAATCTTTTAAACTCCAATGAATACAATCACAGGATCCTAAGCCGTTCCTCATATGTTAGACCAACCATTCCAGGAATCTCCGCTGGACACGTTCCAGTGCCAGTATGTCCTTCCTGAGGTGTGGGGACCAAAACTGGACACAGTACTCCAAATGGGGCCTAACCAGAGCTTTATAAAGTCTCAGTAGCACAACGGTGCTTTTATATTCCAACCCTCTTGAGATAAATGACAACATTGCATTAGCTTTCTTAATCACGGACTCAACCTGCATGTTTACCTTTAGAGAATCCTCGACTAGCACTCCCAGATCCCTTTGCACTTTGGCTTTACGAATTTTCTCATCGTTTAGAAAGTAGTCTATGCTTTTATTCTTTTTTCCAAAGTGCAAGACCTCGCATTTGCTCACGTTGAATTCCATCAGCCATTTCCTGGACCACTCTCCCAAACTGTCTAGATCCTTCTGCAGCCTCCCCACTTCCTCAGTACTACCGGCCTGTCCACCTAACTTTGTATCATCGGCAAACTTCGCTAGAATGCCCCAGTCCCTTCATCCAGATCATTAATATATAACGTGAACAACTGCGGCCCCAACACTAATCCCTGTGGGACACCACTTGTCACCGGCTGCCATTCTGAAAAAGAACCTTTTATCCCAACTCTCTGCCTTCTGTCAGACAGCCAATCCTCAATCCATACCAGTAGCTCACCTCGAACACCATGGGCCCTCACCTTGCTCAGCAGCCTCCCATGTGGTACCTTATCAAAGGCCTTTTGGAAGTCTAGATAGACCACATCCACTCGGTTTCCCTGGTCTAACCTACTTGTCACCTCTTCAAAGAATTCCAACAGGTTTGTCAGGCATGACCTCCCCTTACTAAGTCCATGTTGACTTGTTCTAATCAGACACTGCTCTTCCAAGAATTTAGAAAGCTCATCCTTAATGATGGATTTTAGAATTTTACCAACAACCGAGGTTAGGCTAATTGGCCTATAATTTTCCATCTTTTGTCTAGATCCTTTCTTGATCAAGGTGGTTACAACAGCAATCTTCCAATCATCCGGGACTTTCCCTGACTCCAGTGACTTTTGAAAGATCTCAACCAACGCCTCCGCTATTTCCTCAGCCACCTCCCTCAGAATTCTAGGATGTATCCCATCGGGGCCAGGAGTTTTATCAATTTTAAGACCTTTTAGCTTTTCTAGCACTTTCTCTTTTGTAATGGCAACCATACTCAACTCAGCCCCCTGACTCCCTTTAATTGTTGGGATATTACTCATGTCTTCCACTGTGAAGACTGACGCAAAGTACTTGTTAAGTTCTCCTGTTATTTCCTTATCTCCCATCACTAGGCTTCCAGCATCAGTTTGAAGTGGCCCAATGTCTATTTTTGCCTGTCGTTTGTTTCTTATGTACTGAAAGAAACCTTTACTATCATTTCTAATATTACTGGCTAGCCTACCTTCATATTTGATCCTCTCCTTCCTTATTTCTCTCTTTGTTATCCTCTATTTTTGTAGCCTTCCCAATCTTCTGATTTCCCACTGCTCTTGGCCACTTTATAGGATCTCTCTTTTTCTTTAATACATTTCCTGACTTCCTTTGTCAGCCATGGCTGTCTAATCACTCCCCAGATAATCTTTCTTTTCTTGGGGATGAACCTCTGTACAGTGTCCTCAATTATACCCACAAACTCCTGCCATTTTTGCTTTACTGTCTTCCCCGCTAGGCTCTGCTTCCAGTCTATTTTCGTCAGTTCCTCTCTCATGCCCTCGTAATTACTTTTATTTAACTGTAACACCATTACATCCGATTTTGCCTTCTCTCTTTCAAACTGCAGACTGAACTCTACCATATTATGATCGCTGCTTCCTAAGTGTTTCCTTACTTTGAGATATTTTATAAAGTCTGGTTCATTACAAAGCACTAGGTCCAGAATAGCTCCCTTGTGGGCTCCATGACAAGCTGTTCCAAAAACCATTCTGTAAGCATTCCATGAATTCCCTTTCTTTGGATCCACTGGCAACATTATTTACCCAGTCCGCCTGCATATTGAAGTCTCCCATGATCACCGTGACCTTGTCTTTCTGACATGCCTTCTCTATTTCCCGGTACATGTTGTGCCTCTGGTCCTGACCACTGTTAGGGGGTCTGTACATAACTCCCATCGTGGTTTTTTTGGCTTTGTGGTTTCTCAATTCCACCCACACAGACTCCACATCATCCGACCCTATGTCATTCAGTGCCATAGATTTAATTTTGTTCTTAACTAACAAGGCAACCCCACCCCCTGTGCCCACCTCCCTGTCTTTTCGATAACTTGAAAATCCTTGGATGTTTAACTGCCAGTCTTGACCCTCCTGTAATAAGGATGGCAGTTTCCTTCCCTAAAGGGCATTAGTGACCCCCGATGGGTTTTCCCCCTAACAATTATTAATGGATTTGTGGCCATCATTACATCTTAATTCAAAATTTTTATTGAATTCAAATTCCACTGTCTGCCGTAATGGGACTCGAAGCGGGGTCCCTGGAACATCACTTGGGTCTCTGGATTAACAGTCCAGTGATAATACCACTTGGCCATCACCTCTCTTCTCTCAAAGGGTCATGCATCTGTGGAATTCATCCCCCCCAGGGTTTTTAATTAACAACGGGTTAGTGCAGGCAGGAAAGTGGATTGGAGACCGAGATGAGATCAGCCATGAATGGCAGAGCAGGCTTGAGGGTCTGAATGGCCTGCTCCTGCTTCTAGTTCTTACTAAAGGCCCTATATCTTTGCACATTATTTCTATCTATATAATCATCCAATTCCCCATTGGATGTCTCAATCTTATATACCACTGTCATATGAATTCCCATTAAACTATGACCTGCACACTCTCTAAGGCTTCTACCCCATTGTTGTGGTGCATTCATTATACAGTAGTAGAGAGCTAACTAAAGACTTGGAGTTGGGCAGTCAATGGTTTTCCGAGTAGATCATTTAATTAAAGAACATGCGTAGTTTTAGAGTTGGCGATTAGACTCCATCCTGCACTGAGACAGGAGCTGCACTGGAACGGGGTCACACAAAAATACACAGGCCCCGTCTCCATGCCAACAACAATTATGTTACTAAATGTTCCTGTGATATGCTTTCAAGTGCTATAATTAACAGTGCGGATAGTGAAAGATCTAAAATGGTGCATTAGGGACAGTTAGTCAGGGAATGAGCAAATTTAGCCTCCGTCAAATTTACTAAATGGTACAAATTTAAGGGAGGCAGGAATACAGAGTCCCGTAGATGAAGACATGCTAATCTTGGAAGGTGGCAGAACATTCTCTTAACACTGTTAAAAGATCCTTGCCTTCATAAACAGAGACAAAACAGTACAAAGTCAAAGAAATTATGCTAAACTTAGATAAACTGCTGGCTAGGCCCCTGATGGAAGATTTTTTTTCTCTCTTTATTTTGTAATACATGGGGTATGCCAGTGAGGTCAGTATTTATTACCCAGGAGGCAGTTTGAGAATCAATCACATTGCTGTGGGTCTAGAGTAACATTGTAGGCCAGACCAGGTAAGGATGGCAGTTTCCTTCCTGAAAGGACTTTAGTGAATTGGATAGATTGTTACACACCAGTGGAGGATAATTGTCATGGTTACTGTCATTGAGACTAGTTTTCAATTCCAGATTTATAAACTTAATTTAAATTCCCCCTGGTCTTGTGGTGGGGTTTGAACCCAAGTCCCCTCAAACATTAGCTCAGAGTACTTTAAGACATAAGACATAGTAGCAGTAGGCCATTCAGCCAATTGGGTCTGCTCTGCCAATCAATGAGATCACGGTTGATCTGATAATCCTCAGCTGCAAATGTGTTGCTGGTCAAAGCACAGCAGGCCAGGCAGCATCTCAGGAATAGAGAATTCGACGTTTCGAGCATAAGCCCTTCATCAGGAATAAGAGAGAGAGAGAGCCAAGCAGGCTAAGATAAAGGGTAGGGAGGAGGGACTAGGGGGAGGGGCGATGGAGGTGGGATAGGTGGAAGGAGGTCAAGGTGAGGGTGATAGGCCGGAGTGGGGTGGGGGCGGAGAGGTCAGGAAGAGGATTGCAGGTTAGGAGGGCGGTGCTGAGTTGAGGGAACTCCTCAGCTCCACTTCTCCCATAACCCTCAATTCTCTCAGTGTCTGTCTCAGCCTTGAATATACTTAATGACCCAGCCTCGACAGCCTCCTGCAGTAAAGAATTCCACAGAATCAATACCCTCTGCTATGAATTTGAAGGCGTGTACTGTACCTTTATGAGAGAGTGAAAGCTGTTTGGCAGTGAGAATTTTCAGGCAACTGTCATGTGAATGATTGGCAGTCTCAGAATGTACCGGAAACTTAAAAATATGTAACATTTGGCTACCTCAGTTGTTTTGACCACTATTTAAAGTTAACCAATCAGTTTAAGTTATACCCCAGGATACTA
Source organism: Hemiscyllium ocellatum (assembly GCF_020745735.1). NCBI lineage: Eukaryota > Metazoa > Chordata > Chondrichthyes > Orectolobiformes > Hemiscylliidae > Hemiscyllium > Hemiscyllium ocellatum. Next base: position 8,359,577 of record NC_083407.1, on the reverse strand, counting down.
AAACCCAATCAAATTTGATTTTTACTGTTTTGACAACATTGAACCAATGAGACGATCCGATGTTTGGGGTATAAAAGAAGCTGGCAGTTTGGACAGTTAGCCAGAGACAGCACCAACTGCCACTGAGAGACTGCCTGAAAAACACTCTGTCAAAGGTACCTTTTTCATATGAAACATCTTTCCAGCAGAAGATCAAAGATGACCCAGGGAGATCTACAAACAGGAAGACCAACAACAGAGATGACAGCTGCTGTCTGGTTTTGAAAACTGAGTTGGTGTAAACTTAATGGGTGCTTTATTGGATCAGTATGTTGTTATAGAGCGGGAGGTAGGTAACAAACCTTTAAGAGAAAGGAGGATTAGAGTCGTAAATAGTTGTTGTTTAATGTACACTTTTAGAGTTGATGAATAAATTGACGTTTTTTCCTTTATGTAGTGGAATTTGGGGAGTTCTCTGTCACTCATATTTTAACAGATTATGAGGAAAGTTGACATTTTCTGTGTGTTGGGTTTAATTAGCAGAAGGGTTCATCGCTGTGTTGTAACACTCCTGGAATTCCTCCTTATCTCTGTCTCAAATGTTGGACCCTTACTCAGAGATGATGCCCTTCAGTTCTGGTCTTTCCTTCAAAGGGTTAAGCCATTCTGAATCTCCCCTCCGAATCTTGTACGTTTCAATAAGGTCGCCTCACATCCTTTCATGTTCCAGTATTGGCCCAACCTCACCAACCTCTCCTCATAAGATACTAGTCCAGTGACATTACCACGATGTCACCATCTCCAATTCCAGACTCCACACTGAAGGAAGGTTTTGGAGCGCAGGTACAGAAGAGATAGCACTCTTAATAAAGTTAAGGAGGAGAAAGGTAGACTTTTAATTAGAAATAGGTTGAAGGTAATGGAGAGGGGGCAGGAGGTGGAGTTGAGGCTGAGGTGAGATCAGCCATAATCGTATTCAATGGTGGAGCAAGCTTCAGGGGCTGAATGGCCTCCTCCTGATCTAAAAATATCAAAACAAATAACTGGGCTACTAGGAAAAGAGGCAGGAAGTCGGACTATTCAGAGATTTTAAAACCTGAGAACAGGCTTAATGGGCTGAATGGTCTCCACGTGTTTGCACAATTCTATTGTTATGAGCAGATTATTTTAAATCCTTCCCTGCAGCAGCCAGCTACTCCAGAATGGCACGAGGAATGTGGCAGAAAATGTTTCTGATTTGCTCCAGTTAATAAGAAGTTGGATGTAGTTCAGATAAATCTCACTCCGGATTAGACTGCAGCAGCTACAGCCGTCTCTATAAGACCATAAGAGATAGGAACAGGAGTCGGCCTTTTGGCCCCTTAAGCCTGCTCCACCATTCAGTAGGATCATGAGATCTGGTGCGGCCTGGAGGGTAGGCCTGGTGCGGCCTGGAAGGGAAGGCCCGGTGCGGCCTGGAGGGGAAAGCCCGGTGCAGCCTGGAAGGGAAGGCCCAGTGTGGTCTGGAGGGGAAGGCCCAATGCGCTCTGGAGGGTAGGCCCAATGCGGTCTGGAGGGGAAGGCCCGGTGTGGTCTGGAGGGTAGGCCCAGTGCGGCCTGGAGGGGAGGGCCCGGTGCGGCCTGGAGGGGAGGGCCCGGTGCGGCCTGGAGGGGTAGGCCCGGTGCGGCCTGGAGGGTAGGGCCCCGTGCGGTCTGAAGGGGAAGGCCCGGTGCGGTCTGGAGGGGAGGGTCCGTTGCGGTCTGGAGGGTAGGCCCGGTGCGGTCTGGAGGGTAGGGCCCGGTGCGGTCTGGAGGGTAGGGCCCGGTGCGGTCAGGAGGGTAGGGCCCGGTGCGGTCAGGAGGGTAGGGCCCCGTGCGGTCAGGAGGGGAGGGCCCCGTGCGGTCAGGAGGGGAGGGCCCGGTGTGATCTCGAGGGGAGAGCCTGGTGCGGTCTGAGTGAAGGACTGAAATGCTGAAATCTTTATTTCTTTATTTTTCTAATTTATTCCTAAGATCCTCTACCTAAGTATCTTTAGTACCTAGCAAAGACAGAATTTCTGGAAACGCTCAGCAGGTCTGGCAGCATTTGTGGAGAGAAATCAGAGTTGACATTTCAGGTCAAGTGACCCTTCCTCAGAACTGATGGTAGCTAGGACAATGTCGGTCTATCTGCAGACGATAGGGTGGGGGAGGGGGTAAGGAGTAAATAATACATAGGGATAGAGTCTAAAGAAAGAGAAGAGGAGTTGGTCAGACAAAGGAGGGGAGAATGGCCAGCCCTAGAAGAATGTTAGTGTCTAACAATAGGTTGTGGGTATAATAGCAGAGTGATCATCGTGGAACACACGCTCAGAAACTGAGGAGGGAGGAAGTGAACGGGCAGGTGTTACACCTTCAGCGGTTGTAGGGGATGGTGCCGTGGGGTTGTTAGCGGTGGCAGGAATGTTGGGAGTGATCGAGGAGTGGGCCAGGGTGTCCCAGAGGGAACGGTTCCTGCGGTAGGCAGACCAGGAAGGGGAGGCGTATATGTGTCTGGTGGTGGCATCTCTCTGGAGGTGGCGGAAATGGCGGCTAATGCCCATTTACCTCCTCCCTCTTCAGTAGCAAAGTGCCCAAACACACCTACCAGGATGGAATACCCTGCTGTTACACACTACCTATGGTTATCCACTAACAGTCTCCATGAACAGCTATTCACCCTACCAGCCAGATCGGTATCCTCGCCTTTGTCCGTCCAACTGTTCTCTCTCTTTCGGATCTATCCCCACCTTTTGTTTATTCCTCACCCCCTCTCCCCACCCTATCTTCTGCACATAAGCCAACAATGAGGGAAGGTCACTGAACCTGAAACCTGGAGGGGTGGGCCCGGTGTGATCTCAAGGGGTGGGCCCGGTGGTCTGAGTGAAACGTTAACTCTGATTTCTCTCCACAGATACTGCCAGACCTGCTGAGTTGTTCCAGCAGCGTCTGTTTTTGTTCCTGATTGACAGCGTCTGCAGTTCCTTCGGTTTTTGCGTTTGTACCATAGCTGGTACTATAAGTAGAAAGTTTGTAAATTTTCCACTCATGTGAGCACGTGTGACAACAGACCTAATTGTAATTCAAATTCCTCACGCCATTTTGATTCTCTGACTGATGAAGAACCTAGGGGAAAGTGAGGACAGCACCACACTCTCGAATCTGATCAATAATCTACCTATCTCAGCCTTAAATTGAGTCATTGAGATGTACAGCACGGAAGCAGACCCTTCGGCCACGGATTCTGGGTAATCCAAGATGGAGGACTGGAAAAATTTCTGGCTGTAACAACTGCTCCTTTTTTTTGAGGCATTTTAGGTGTTGAAATAGACTCAAGGACTCTGACCCCACAGCTCTCTCTGTGGCAAGGAGTTCCTGACTCTCAACCCTCTGAGAGAAGAAATTCCTCGTCAGCTCAGTCTCATATTGGTACCCCTTTATTCAGAGACTGTGCCCTCTGCTCCTAGACCTGAACCTGAGGAGAAACATCCTCTCAGCATTGACCCTGCCAAGCCTGTGTAACTATGACATTGTTGCTCACTCAGTCCGTGGTACTGAAGGCTGGAGGAATATTTCCCCAGTTCGGCAGAAGTTGCCACAGTATGGTTGTTCTCAGTACAATCCGTCACCTCTTTGGGTCAGATACAAGTCCCACTCCACAAACACCTCAGCACGATACCAAGAAGTGCCAACACTGTTGGAGTGCCGCACTGCCATCAAAACAACAGCCAACGGCAGTTCTCATTGTCATCATTACTGAGCTTCATATACCCGAGTTATTCCAACATAGAACAGTACAGCATAGGAACAGGCCCTTCAGCCCACATTAGTTATTATTAGTTGCCTTTGGGATTTGAACTTGTGTCTTCAGGGCCGAGTCTCCAGAGAACGAGACAGTGGCACTATCACAGGGGCCACGGTGATAGTGGGCGGCACGGTGGTTAGCACTGCTGTCTCACAGCGCCTGAGACCCGGGATCAATTCCCGACTCAGGCGACTGACTGTGTGGAGTTTGCACGTTCTCCCCGTGTCTGCGTGGGTTTCCTCCGGGTGCTCCGGTTTCCTCCCACAGTCCAAAGATGTGCGGGTCAGGTGAATTGGCCATGCTAAATTTCCCGTAGTGTTAGGTAAGGGCTAAATATAGGGGTATGGGTGGGTTGCGCTTCGGCGGGTCGGTGTGGACTTGTTGGACCGAAGGGCCTGTTTCCACACTGTAAGTAATCTAATCACACTCTCCCTCTCGTTGTCCCTGACCTGCCAGTCCCAAAGAACCATCCACCGAGTCCTCCTCTACCTTCATCCCCACTTCCAAGAACAAAACTCCCTCCCCTTGCTTTTGAAAACCAAAACACACACAATCTCTCACACGTACAGGGGACAAAGTCAGGATTCCGACTCTTTTTGATGTTAACCTCACTCTGTCCGATGGAGCACGAGTTGGGTTCAGCCTGATAGGCACACAGGGCCTCCCACTCCTTGTGCAGACGGTCCTTGATCTTCAGGTGGTCCTCCATGTACGCCTGGTGAAGAAACAAAGATGTCAAACCGTGTGTCAGGAAGAACGGCCAGGGCCTTGACTCAAAGGTCTGTAAATGAGGCAAAGGAAACGTGATGAGGGAGAATATCAACTCTTTCAGTTGGACTCAGGAATGGAAAAGATTGATGACACAATGACCTGGGGGGTAAAAATTTAAAGGGTTGGGCAAGAGATGCAGGGGAGGGATGTGTTTGTAGAATCACAGAGTCATACAGCACGGAAAGAGACCCTTCGGTCCAACCAGTCCATGCTGAACATATTCCCAAACTAAACCAGCCCCACCTCCCTGCTCCTGGCCCATATCCCTCCAAACCTTCCCTATTCATGAACTTATCCAAATGTCTTTTAAACATTGTAACTGTTCCCGCGTCCACCACTTCCTCTGGCAGTTCATTCCGCACACAAACCACTCTCAGGGTGAAAATGTTGCCCCATAGGTTCTTTCTAAATCTTTCTCCTCTCACCTTAAAAATATACCCCTTAGTTTTGGACTCCCCCACCCCAGGGAAAAGACCTTTGCTAGTCTCTTGATCCAGGCCCCTCATGATTTTATAAATCTCCAAAAGGTCATTCCTAAACTCCAGTGTAAAAGGTCCCAGCCTCTCCTTACAACTCAAAAGACTCCAGTCCCAGCAACACCCTGTAAATCTTTTCTGAATCCTTTTCAGTCTAATTATATCCTTCCTAAAGCAAGGTGACCAGAACGGCACACAATATTCCAAATGTGGCCTCACCAACATCTTGTGCAGCCACAACATGACCTCCCAACTCCTCTACTCAGTGCTCTGACCAATAAGAGAGAGCAGACCAAATGCCTTCTTCACTATCCTATCTCCCCGTGACTCCACTTTCAAGGAGCTATGAACCTGCACTCCAAGGTCTCTTTGTTCAGCAACACTCCCCAGGACTTTACCATTAAGTGTATAAGCCCTACCCTGATTGGCCTTTCCAAAATGCAGCACCTCGCATTTACTGAATGGTCTGAGCAATGAAGGTAATGGAGCGATTGGGAATAATACGGATCCTGGAAGCGGAAACGAGGAATGATTTCCAAAGGAAATTGGCTGGACACAAAAATATACTTCCCAGGCTAGAGAGTCAGGTGGCACACAGAACCAGCATGGAGCTACGGGCTGAATGGCCTCCTGTGTTGTAATAATTGTGCAAGATTTGGAGATATAACTACATAAATCTATACTGTAGGCATAGCAAGATGAGAAGCAGTTCATTAAAAAGCACACTTGACTTTATTGATAAAGTAACAGAGAAGAATAACGAGGAAGCTATGATTTCAAACCCACAACCACTTCCATCTATATTCCACATTCTGTTCTATTACCCTGATGGACTTATGTAAGGTATGATTTGCCTGGACAGCACACAAAACAATATTTTTCACTGTATCTCGGTACACGTGTCAATAATAAATCAAATCAAACCCAGAAGGACAATGGCAGCAGATACATGGGAACACCACCCTCCAAGTTCCCCTCCAAGCCACTCACCGTCCTGAATTGGAAATATATCGCCGTTCCTTCACTGTCACTGGGTCAAAATCCTGGAATTCCCTCCCTAAGGGCATTGTGGGTCAACCCACAGCACATGGACTGCAGCGGTTCAAGAAGGCAGCTCACCCCCACCTTCTCAAGGGGGCAACTAGGGATGGGCAGTAAATGCTGGGCCCAGAAAGCGATGCCCATGTTCCGTGAAATAAGTAAAACCAATCTTTATCAAACATTGGCTTGGCTGCCTCTTCTCTCATTCCCTCACTCCTGAAAATTCATTCTGTCACTCTCTCTTCACCTGCTCTCGAATACTCCTTATGCCTCTTCCTCCTTCCGTCCTGGTGAAAATCCAACCCTCATATCATTCCTTCATGCCCACTCCTCTCCAACATTATCGTCCCCTTTTATCCACTCACTATCTCCTGTTCCTATGTCATTTACCGTAATATAATCATTACGGTGCAGGAGGCCACAAACACTGAGGGCAATTTAGCACGGCCACCACCTCTGGGACACCCGGACCAACCAACCCAACCACCCCGTGGCTCAACACTTCAACTCCCCCTCCCACTCCACCAAGGACATGCAGGTCCTTGGACTCCTCCATCGCCAGACCATAACAACACGACGGTTGGAGGAAGAGCGCCTCATCTTCCGCCTAGGAACCCTCCAACCACAAGGGATGAACTCAGATTTCTCCAGTTTCCTCATTTCCCCTCCCCCCACATTGTCTCAGTCCCAACCCTCAAACTCAGCACCACCTTCCTAACCTGCAATCTTCTTCCTGACCTCTCCGCCCCCACCCCACTCCGGCCTATCACCCTCACCTTAACCTCCTTCCACCTATTGCATTTCCAACGCCCCTCCCCCAAGTCCCTCCTCCCTACCTTTTATCTTAGCCTGCCTGGCACACTCTCCTCATTCCTGAAGAAGGGCTCATGCCCGAAACGTCGATTCCCCTGTTCCTTGGATGCTGCCTGACCTGCTGTGCTTTTCCAGCAACACTTTTTCATCTTCCTTATGGTGTAATGTTCAGGAATGTACACAATATTCAATCAAAGAAAACAAACTCAGCACCAGCTGCTAGCTATTATACGGGAACACAGAAAATAGGAGCAGGAGTAGGCCATTCGGCCCTTCATGCCTGCTCCACCATTCAATATCATCATGGCTGATCATCCAACACAGTCCCCTGGTCCCTCTTTCTCTCCATCCCCTTGGATCCCTTTAGCCCTGAGAACTCTATCTAACTCCTTATTGGAAACTTTCAATGTTATGGTCTCAACCACTTTCTGTGAGAGACAATTCCACATTCTCCCCACTCTCTGGGTAAAGACATTTCTCCTCATCTCACTCTGAATGTCCTCCCCATATCCTTAGACTGTGACCCCCTGGTTCGGGACTCCCTGGTCATTGGGAACATACAGTCATAGAGTCATAGAGATGTACAGCATGGAAACAGACCCTTCAGTCCAACCCGTCCATGCCGACCAGATATCCCAACCCAATCTAGTCCCACCTGCCAGCACCCGGCCCGTGTCCCTCCAAACCCTTCCTATTCATATACCCATCCAGATGCCTTTTAAATGTTGTAATTGTACCAGCCCCCACCACTTCCTCTGGCAGCTTATTCCATACACGTACCACCCTCTGCGTGAAAAAGTTGCCCCTTAAGTCTCTTTTATATCTTTCCCATCTCACCCTCAACCTATGCCCTCTAGTTCTGGACTCCCCGATCCCAGGCAAAAAGACTTTGTCTATTTATCCTATCCATGCCCCTCATGATTTTATAAACCTCTATTAGGTCAGCCTCCGGCGCTCCAGGGAAAACAGCCCCAGCCTGTTCAGCCTCTCCCTATAGCTCAAACCTCCAACTCTGGCAACATCACTGTAGATCTTTTCTGAACCCTTTCAAGTTTCACAACATCCTTCCTGTGTTTATCCCTGTCTAGTCCTGTTAAGAGTTTTATAGGTTTCTCTGAGATCCCCCTCATTCTTCTAATGTGAAGATATTCCTAGTTGATTCAGTCTCTCTTCATACCTCACTACTGCCATCCCAGGGATCAGGACAAAGTAAGGACTGCAGAGGTCAGAGTCGAGAGTGTGGTGCTGGAAAAACACAGCAGGTTAGCCAGCATCCGGCGAGCAGGTGAAATGACGTTTTGGCTCAGAGCCCTTCATCAGGACGGCACAGTGACTCAGTGCTTAGCACTGCTGCCTCACAGCACCAGGGTCTTGGGTTCGATTCCCGCCTGTCTGTGTGGGGTTTGCACATTCTCCCCATGTCTGCGTGGGTTTCCTCCGGATGCTCCGGTTTCCTCCCACAATCCAAAGATGTGCAGGTCAGGTGGATTGGCCGCGCTAATTCACGGCTAGGCTGAGGGGTGACCTCATAGAGGTTTATAAAATCATGAGGGCATAGTGTTAAGTGCGTTAGTCAGGGGTAAATATAGGTTCAGGGAATGGGTTTGGGTGGGTCTCTCTTTGGAGGGGTGGTGTGGGACTGAAGGTGTTTCCACACTGTAGAGAATCTAATTCTCCTGCTTCTCAGATGCTGGCTGACCTGCTGTGTCATCCCAGGAGTCAATCTGGTAAACCTTCACTGCACTCCCTGCATCATCAGAATCTCTGTCCTCCAA